>NW_015386520.1:915628-984003 GCF_001527695.2 Protobothrops mucrosquamatus
TTTTTTTTTTCTTGCTGAAATGGTAAAGATTTTGGGTATCTGAAGAATTAATTAAAGGAATAATTTTTATTAAAAGGAAGATTATTATAAATATAATAATGCTGTAATAATTGAAAATAATTGAATGATAATTAAGTAATTGAAGTTGTAAACCTTATTAAGGGTTCCAAATGATTTTTTATAGGTGTAGCTTTATGAAGTGATAGAATTAATTTCTTAACTTTATGGAAGATGGAAATTTTTTTTCTTTTCTTTTTTTGTATAAGTAAGGGATGCTGTTAAACTATCTTGCTGAAATGGTAAAGATTTTGGGTATTTGAAGAACTAATTAAATGAATAATTTTTATTAACACGGAGGAGATGGATTGTTTAAGTTTAGAGTGTGGAGTTAGAGATATTAATATTTGTTTACTTGTAATTGAATGTTAGCCTAGGTTTGGTTTGGGAAGTCTGGGGGGTGGGGGGATGGGATAAATCATTGTGTAATACTTGTGATGTATTTTTTCTTTTATGATAAAAACAATAAAATTCTATATTGAAGAAAAAAAGAAAAAAAAAAGAGGCACAATATCTTGAATTGTTACCTGGGATTCTTTTGAGTAGATAGAGAAGAAATCTACTAACAAAGTGGACAGAAGCTCTGCAGTATGAGCACTGCCACTTGGTGACTAGACCCATGCTGTCTCTGTCCTTTTAGGCAATTGTGATGTAATTAATGCTTCTCTAAGGGATGACCCAATGCCACCTACTTTGAAAATGATGGTGTTAGTCCTTTTTTTAAAGAGGCTTTCAACTGAACTGGACAGGTTTTAACTCTTCCTATTTAGAGGAAGATTGTTAAGCAGATTTTAGAAGTAAATTGGGATAAGGTATCATTTGTTTGCTGATGGACTAGAAATACTGTAGAAATCTTGGAAAATATTAACGGCTGTAAGGGAATAGATGGGAAAAAAAGAAATAAGACTAAGCCCTAGCACAGTGATGGCAAACCTTTTAGAGACCGAGTGCCCAAAATCCGGCCCCACCCCCTGCCCCCATCCCACCCACCCGCCCCCACCCATCCACAGGGACACTCACTGCCTCCATGGCCTGCTGCAGATTGCGCAGGCGGCCCAGCAATGCCATGACGGCCACACCATCCACCCGTGCCCCACAGCATCAACTGCGCGCGATGGGGCATGAGGGCAGAGTCTTGTCCCCGCTGCCCGGCTGCCATGTCCTTGGCTGCGTTGCTCTGCGTGGGCTGCACTCGGGGGTGACTCTCCTCCGGGGGGGCTGCTGGTAAGGAGGGGCCGTGGGGGGAGGCGGGGCTGGGGCAACGGCACGCGTGCCCACAGAGAGGGCTCTGAATACCACCTCTGGCACCCATGCCATAGGTTCGCCATCACTGACCTAGCAATATGACAATGGTATTTGTCAATAAACATCTGAATCTTCTGGGAAGATTATTTCTGGTGGTTGCTCTAGGTGAGCTTCTACTCCCCTGAAAGCAGATGTCTTTCCCTTGTGGTTCGTGGCTCTTGCTGAAATAGGAGATGAAAGTTGCAGCCAGGCGAGTCTTTGCTATTGTGGCCCAACTTTTAAGTCAGAAAAATATGAGCATGATAACTTATACCCTTATTACCATGTAACTAGATTATTATCATGTACTCTTAATGGAGCTACCTTTGAAGATGACTTATATGGTACAGTTGAAGAGTCTGCCTTATGCTATATACAGTGTGGGATTCAAATACCTGAACAACTGGTTCTCTGCGTGGACACCACTTCTGGAAGTCTGTTCTGAACCAGGGAGGCCTCCCCAGCTCAGAACGGATTTCCGGAACTGGCGTCCATGCACTTCCAGCGGTCTGTTCTGAGCGTTGCAAAAAAGGGCTAGGGCATCAGCTGGTTCAACGAAGTCAACAAAAACTGAACCGGTGTGAACTGGCTGAATCTCACTACTGGCTATATAATTTTGCCCTTCCTATATGAACATTCAGAGAAAGTGACCCAAGATTAAGGGTTACCACTGAGAAAACCAGCCTCTTCTTAATCTGCAAATCCTGAGATTATCAATTCAATTTCTTCTTCTTTCAATAAAAAGTCCATATAAGATTTTCAGTCTTTGAGAAAAGTATTACTTTTTTTCTGACCAAGCTTGTCAGCTTCACCATTTCTGCAAATTTGGTTAATTTTACAATCCAATCTCCAATCCGATCCTTTACCTGATCTGTTCAGTAGTGCCATAGTAACTGAGTCCATCCTCCTTGCTGGTCTTCCTCTTTTTTTCTTCCATCTTTCCCAATATTATAGACTTCTACAGAGAACTAGGTTTTCTATAATATGTTTAAAATATGATAATCTAAGACTGGTCTTTGTGCTTTGAATGAGAGCTCTGTATCGATTTATTTTACGATCCAGTGATTTGGTTTTTTGATTGAATTATTAACTTGGGGCAACTGAGTTTTATGAATTAATGGATTTTATACAGATTTTGTGAGAAGGATATTAATGGATTTTATTACTGGTGGTATTTTGGAACATAACAATGTGTCTAATGAGAGAGCGGTATAAAAATGTAAAAAATACATCCGTATCTGGCATATATCAAGGAGAAACAAGTAAGATATCCAGTGCTTTTTTTGTCAGAGAACGCACCGGAACGGAGTTCTGGCACGTTTTTTCGACAGATTTTCCAAGTTTTAAAAGTCACTTTTGAAAATTTGATGTTTGGCCCACGTGGACTTGAATTGCCCTGTTGAGCGTAGCAGGTCGGCGGCAAAATCATTAAAACGGTGCATGTGGGCTGCTTGTGTGTCGAGTCCAATGCATGTGTACTTCGTCCGCGCTGGTTGTGATGGCGCTGCTCTGATTGTGGCACTGCTCGGCTTGTGATTGGTCGTGTGGTCACGCACTGAGTGCTTACTGCAGGCGGCGACCGTTGTGTTTCGTTACACAACTTGTGTGGGTGTGTGTACAATGATTGACTACATGCAAAAGGTCAATAATTTCTTTATTTTAAAAAATTGTTGGTGAATTGAAAATCTTTTTAAAATTTTTAGTGTAAAAGTGTGACCTCAAATTTAAAAATGAAAAAAAAAATACTAATTACTTCTCAACCACTGGTCCTGCTAAGATTTTTTTTAATAAAAAATTAACAAGATGTGAGTTCCGGCACCTTTTTTCTTACAAAAAAAGCACTGAAGATATCCATGAGGGTTACAGAAAAAGGGAAAAAGTAAACAAAAAAATCTGATGGCATACTGACAAATTGAACCAATTTGATATAGTTAGTGGTTAAGGTGCTAACCTAGAAAACAGGAGAATGTGAGTTCTAGTCCTGCCTTAAGCATGAATGCTGACTAACTGACTTTGGTTTAGTCACTCTCTCAGCCCAACCTGCCTCACAGGGTTCTTCTTGTGGAGAAAACAGGAGGAGGAGAAGGAAGGTATGTTGCTGCCTTGAATTATAAAGTAATTTAAAAAATCTAAAAATCCACATTCTCTTTGAATAACAAGTATGAAAAATGAGGTAGCACTATCACCAAGGAGCAAGACTGCTCTAAAGAAATAATATTCAGTGCTCTAAATTATACCACAAATAATGCATTATGGAAGGAATGTCCCAAAATGGGAATATTCCTAAAACATTTGAGATTGAAAAGTCAATTTGAATGTAGTTTTATTTTATTCATATTGTACAATAATGGCAGAAAAAGACACAATTACAGTTACCACATACCAGAGCATGTTTTTTAGAGTATGAAGCAAAATGTAGTGAATGTTGCATTATTCTGAATGCTTGAAGCTACTCATAACAACAGAGAAAGAGATGGACATAGTTTTCTCTATAAGTTAAGATCAACGGTCCTCTAAAAAAAACCACCCACAAACAAAAATAGTCGTTGTTTAAAAAAGAATAATGTAGTAACAAATAAAAAAAAAACCAAAAGACAAAAGGATGGCAGAGAGAGCTATAGACACACCTATTTGATCCTTTTTCTCTGTAAAGGCCCAGTTTTCACCAGCAATCATTCCACACGTGAGGATGTCTGACCAACTATAGATTATATCTAAATTATGCGATGTCCACTCCTCCCATTTGAGAGGCCCAAGAAGGGCTGCCCATTGGTATACTACATTCCATTACAACAACTGAAATGGGAGGGATCCATGAATTTGCACCCACCATAAGAAGAATCTCATTGGCTAGTTTCCCAGGCTTTAGCTTTGCCTGTCAGTCAGGCTTTTGCCTTATTGAAAGATCAAACTCCATCCTGCCTGTTCATTACCTTAATCCTATTTTCTACATAGCTTTATTATCTGTGGAAGCTTCCTTGGGAAAGGCAGAAAAGGTGACATAGCCACTCCCTACTTGCTTGTAAGAGGTGTTGTTTCTATGTGCAGTAACCCAAAAAAAGTTCATGGGCAAGGAGACTGGATATATGAAGTAAACTGAACATCATCTTCCCATAGTCTAAATGCAATATTTAGATTAAGCCTTCTTAATGCAAAGAAAACATGATATTATTCTGTATCACAGTATTATAATCGATTAATTTTATAAGCATACTGCTCTGCAAAAAGATTTCTGTGTACAGAATGTTTTTCTGTGAATCGTTGCACTTATGTCTCAAGGAATGAGACATGTCATTCCCTGAAAACATGTCATGTATTTATTCCTTATATTTAAATGGAAAACAATCCACAATAAGTTACCAAATATGATAGTAAGAACAAATTAAGGGGCATAAGTCGCTTCTTGATATAGGTTGAACAATGCCAATAAAATGGACTATTAGCTATGAAATGTATACTAATAATTTAATCATTTGACAGAAAAGAAAGGGAAGACAAGCCAACTCTTAGCAAAAAGCAGAATAGACAAAAGAAGACCTTGCAGACTTACATTGCCAATAACTAGGGAAATAAGACAAAAAGCATAGAAAAGGTTACTATTTTATATTAGGACGGATGGAAAGCTGAGTCAACCTTGAGCCCATCAGGATCAAACTCCAGGCAGGCTGGGGCAGAGTTTGCTTGCAATACTACATTCTAACCACTGCACCACTAGGGCTCCTAGTTCTTCTTCTATTTAGAAGAACTAAATGATTTCATTAGTTCCTATTCATGCCATTCTTACCTCCCTAAGTCCCAGATTCTCAAAGGTGAATTATGTCCACAGCATGCTGTTCCAGTCACAAATGAACTATTAAAGAAGAAAACAAGGAATATTAGATTTGTATCACTATTAAATATTTGTGCTATAAGTAAATGAATATGCCAAAGACTTGTGAATTGCAATGCATAGAGTTTCCATGCCTGACAGTTCAACAGACAAAGAAAGAATAGTACAAATCTCAAGAAGTCCATGTCAAGTCATTGAAGTAGGACAATTTATATATTCCCCCACGCTGGCTGAGTTTATTGGATTGAAATCCAATATCACTGGAGGGCAGCAGATTAGGGAGAACTAGAATAAGGAATATGGGAAACTGTTCTTTTAATACCAGTTCTGATATGCAGAACATTAATATAGGAAAAATCATAACTGTGCCATAATGATCGTATGATATACATTTCCTAAAACAAGGGAAGCATCTGTCAGCAAACTATTTCAAGATGCTTTGATAACACTGGACAGCCAAACACATACTTGAATCATCCTAATACAGGCATGTCAAACTCGTGACGTCGCGTGACGTATCGGAGCTTTTTCTCCATTGCCGGCAATGGGGTGGGGGCGGTTTTGGGATGACGCGTCCGGCCCATGGGCCGGCAGTTTGACACCCCTGTCCTAATATCTGTAACATGGTTCCATTTGGGACATTCTTCCCCAGAAGCGAGAAGGACCCCCAGTCTCCTGGCCTTTCAAAACTATCTAAAGAACTGGCTCTTTCACGCTGCTTGGAGCTAAAACAGGAGCACCCTGAAGGCCCTCCCCTGCCTTTTAATTTATATTTAATAATGAATTTTGGCAATTCTTGCCTCCATTTTAATGTTTTATATTCAGTTTTGATGCTTTAACCTTTTTGTTTGTACATCATCCAGAGAGGGGCAGTTTCTAAACAAAAAAAATAAAGCAATATTGGTACTGATAGGGAGAATTACATAGGAATTTAGCCAAGGCTTGGAATGGAAAGGTCAAATGCAATGTTGCACTTTGTTTATACTCTCTAAGTCTAATCTATTAGTACAATTATCTTTGTTCCTTTTCCAGTTAAGAAAACTTTATTTAACAATATTAAAGAGCATACAGATGGATACTGTATATAAAACTATAGTATTTCTGACTTTTAAGAAGTGCATTAACTATGCTTTTATAATTATTGTTAGTCTTATAATCCTTAAATTCTATTTATTAAAAACATTTGTATAGTATTTATAACATTTAAAACAAAGGTATATTTTCAAAAGAGGTATTTATGAATGAACAGATCTTGACTGGGATTGCACAATTATTACTCAATGTAACATTAGTACAAATTTCATGCAGAGTATACTGAAATGTTTATTATATAAAGTATAAATTTTAATGTCAACATCTCCACTATATTATTGTTTATAAATGTCAAAAAAGAAGACAAAGAAAAAAAAAAGCAAAAACATCCCTAAAAATAATACAGGTAGTCCTCTACTACTCTTGAGCTCAAAATTTCTGTTGCTTAGTGAAAACGTTAAGTGAGTTTTGCCCCATTTTACAACCTTTCTTACCACAGTTGTTAAGTGAATCACTGACACTGTGAAGTTAGTAACACTGTTGCTAAGTGAAACTGGCTTCCCCATTGACTCTGTTAGAAGATTGCAAAAGGGGATCACATAACCCCGGGACCCTGCAACCATCATAAATACATGCCAGTTGCCAACTTCCGAGGGCTGACAAGAAGTGACTGACCCAAAATTACCAATCTTGTGGATGTGGCAGCACTAGAACTCACTGCATCCAGGCTTCTAGTCTAATGCCTTAATCACTATATCAAACAGGCTCTAATTCATGAATTTCTTTTTTAAAAAGTGGTTTCATTTCAACGTTGATTCCTCAAATTCTCTGAGTAGTGCTGTGAATATTTTTCCAATATTTGGCGGCGGGGGGGGGGGTTGTTACATGTCCACCACGTTATAATAGAATATTTTTCTTCTTGGAGTTTCTTCTTTTCTTTTGTGGCACTTCCAACATTTATTGCTGCATGATTTATCTATTTTAGCTATTATTGATAGAATTTTACATCATCAGTAAAACATTGTATACCAGTTCTTTCTCAAACCATAACTTGGATGGAATTTTATAGATATGTTCTATATTGCTGATCTTTGCATACAAGTGCCATTCTCTCTAAAATAAAAATATAAAATAAAATAAAAAGTGACTACATTACATAGCACTATATGGATCAGAACTGACCATCCATTTTACTGGCTATGTAATGTATACACAGGAAAGAAGTTAAAAATTATGTTCACAACTATTTATGAAGAAAGCGTGGCTCCTTCTACCTAAGAGATCAATTCAAAGAAATCAAAATATTTGTTAATCTGGAAATTCTGATAAAATATAATCAGTTCACACATTAAACTACTTATCCCTAAGAAGCTGTGCTTAGATGTACTGTAGTACAATTCTCATATTCTTGAAAGTTAAGCTACCCGGGCATATTTCTAGAATTTATAAATCCTCCATCACATTTTGAGGACATAAACGTATTAACTTTTTTGGGTTTTGTTTTGTTAAGGTCTACATTGAGAATGCCAAGAACCTGAGCTAACAGACTGCTTTTTATGCATCAACTAGCAGCATATTCTTTTCACCAAAATATCCAAACACAAGAATTCATTCCACACCTCATGGGCTACCCAAGATAAGTCTTTAGAACATCTGCAAGCTCTTAAATATAGGGCGGCACATCAATTGATCCCCCAAGTCAGCAAGCAGTCTTGTACTCAATGGAGCCCAGAACTAAAAAAAAAAAAATCCTGAATTTTGTCTCTTTTTGTCTCTTTAGCATAAGCCATTAATAAATGGTAAAGCCAATTACCGTGGTTAGAAACATAATAGCAGCTTGGAAATCACTGAAGTGGGCAATTCAGTTTTTAAGATTTCTGTCTTGCTTTTTCTCTCTCTCCCTTGCTCAACACAGACACACAGGTCTTTCAGAAGAAGGTATGCAACATCCTTCCAGTGGCTGCACAGGTCTAAATTAGCATCAAGGTATGTCAATAGGACTGAAGAGAGGGGTGGAGACCATCAACACTAATCCCCGCTATTCTGCTTGTATAGCCTGTTGTGATTGGGATTAGAAATTTCTTGGTGGGTTGGCTTGCAAATTGCACCACTTCCCGCAAACTACACAGAATCTGAACCACAAATTCATCCCATTCTAGAAGAATCTGAAAGTTCTCATAATTCAAATAAAAATAATTTCTAATAGTGAGGGCAAATATAAGGTCCTAACATCGCATTTCACTTCCACAACTGTAACTTTGGTTGTTAGCACAAAGAATTTATTTTTTAAATGCCTAAATTGTAATTACAATGAAGAAAAATGTTATTTGCTCCTCTAATATTTTATACTTTGTTTTGTTATGAAGAAGTAGAATTGGGATTAAAAACTTTCAGAATAATAGCAATAGAATTACATGCCCTGGATATATTTAGATGCATATAATCTTTTTATAATTGCTGCATTCTAATTTTCTCTAAATAAATTTGTTTTCTTCATGCAAAGAATGGCATATCTACAATCACTTCACCTATTCCTTCCTAAAAACATTGATAATAAAGATGCCAATATCAGGTCAGTTATTCCCACTCGTCTCTTGCAAACTGATTTTGAGAAAATGTAGGTATCTCAAATATTTTCATCTTTGCTCAATCCTAAATTGATTTAATTTAACCTTCCATATTAGAAAAGCCGCTTATTCTTCATCTATTATTTTTTGAGGTCTTTAAGAAGGAACACCGTATTCCAAACAAATTCTTTCCAGGTACAATAATAATCTTCTCCATTAGAAATGTCCCTCAATCTCCATCTATTATTTTATTGAACAAATCTTCCGGAACTAACAAGGAAATTTGGTTGGGAAAAAGTAATTTCTATCTCCTACAAAAAGTAGAACAGAAGATTCTGAGAGAACTTCTAACACTTACATTTTGTTCAGCAACTCTTTCCATTCCACGGTTTCCCGTTAAGGATGGGTAGGGGATATGCAGAGGAGAATTGTCTCTGTCCCCCTAAGAACAAAGAGCCAGCAGGGAGAAACTTCAATGTTGCATCTTCTTCATTTATCTCCCATTTTTCAAAGCTCCTCCCATAACTTTGGGCATAGGGTGCTACATCTCTCTGTTGGTAGTAACCCTACCAGTTGCCTTATTACCCAAATCAGGATCCCTTTACTTCAGACTCCAAAGAATCAGTAGATTCAGGCTGGGCTTGTGCAGCTATTGCCAATGAACCTGTTGTAATAGATTGGAAACATGAGCATCATTAGCTGATTTCTACACTCTTTCTACGTTTGAATAGCCTTTTCAATTAATTAGATATTTTACTCTGCATTTCTTGCACCAGGAATCCAAACAATAATTCCCATCTCAATTTTTTCCTCTCCCATCATCGAGATAGGTATGTGACAGAAGTGCACATGGGGCAAGAAATTTTAGGACCCCAAAAGGAACACTTTGAAATCAGATTACAGAAACTGAAGATGAAAAATGACAACCTTTATTAGTACTGCCATGAGAAAACGACCAATAATTGTCATCTAGCTTTTTGGGTGATCATCTAGAGCAGAGGTCCCCAACCCCCGGTCCGTGGACCAGTACTAGGCCTCGGCGTGCCAGCAACTGTTCCGTACAAACAAGCAAAGCCCCATCCGCAGGATGCAGGCAGCACACAAAACCACACAACCTCCGGTCTGTGGAAAAACCTCTTTCCACGGAACTGGTCCTTGGTGCTCAAAAGATGGGGACCTCTGATCTAGAGGAAAAGTATGCTGATAGAAAGTCATATGTAGTTCCAAAAGCACTTGGTGGGGCTTCTTGACAATGTTAGTTACCGTTCATTTGTAGAAAGCCTTGGCAAATCTAGTTATTCTATGCTGCTTGGAGTTCCTACAGAAATCCCGAAGCCTTCAAAACAGAGAAGGGTGGGAAGGCATTAGGCAACAGGTGTGGATGGTAATTATATGAGATCTGAGGCAGTGACATGTGAGTGGAAGAATGAACTGAAGTATTACTAGAGATAAAGTCAGCCACAGGGAACAGACTGGGCCAGATGTCTGGCTTATATAGCAACAATGGTACTGTTCCAATGGTACTGTTTTCCCACTGAATGTGGATGATCATCAAAGGAAAAATGGAGTTTAAGGGCTGAAAAGATCTTGACTATTAGAAATCAGATTATTCAGCAGTATTAGGTAACATGGAAACTAAACTAGCCATCTCAGAAGTGGAGGTGAGGCCTTAACAGGGGAAGTATTCAAGCCTTCATGATAGAGAATCTTATGTTTCATAAATTAGGAGCATAGATATGAAAGATGAAATTAGAAAAGAAATGTGTCCACCTCATGTAAGATGTAGGCAGTCTTAATGCCCAACTTAACAGCAACTCTGACCACACTACAGAGTGATGTGATGATATAATCCAAAACACCACAGTTATTAGGTTATCTATCTGTATGTTATTTTGCTGTATAGCTTACATGAATATACTTTTCCTTGCATGTAGGAAAAAGAAAACTGCTCAGGAGGTATATGGAACCCAACAAAATAAAATACTGTTCTAAAGAAGCAACTACAAACAATTCCCAAAAGAAGGCAAAATTGAAAATTGAAGACACAATTGATTGTTCCCAGCGAGTGCTCATTCATGCTTCCACTTCAGCATGAAGAGAAGTTATTAAGTAGAGTTCAATGGAGCTCTGTTCTAGGCCTATACTGCTCAACATTTTTTATCAATGACTTGGACAAAAGTGTTGAGTGAATGCTTATCATGTCTGCAGGTGATATAAAGTTAGAATGGGTGGTTAACACTTTAGATCTGACATGAAATGAAATGAATAAACTGAATTTAATAAGAAGAAATGTTACATCTAGGTCAATAAAAAAAATGAAAGGCACAAGTATAGCATGAATGAGATCTGGCTTGCTACCAAATATATAGCTAAGCAGAGATATGATATTAGCCTTCAAACATCTGAAGAGTTGTCACACTAGAAGAGGGAGTGGATTAATTCTATATTATCCAGAGACAGGACCAGAATCAGTGAGTTAAAGCTATAGGGAAATATATCAGGCTAGATATCAGAAAGAATCTCCTGATAATATAAACAGTCTGCTAGCATAACAGGTGATTGCCACATTAAGTGCTGAGTTCTCTTTTCTGGAGTTTTCAAGCAGAAGCTGGATGGTAATCTCTTAAAAAAGGTCTAGTGGACCCTGACTGAGTAGCAGGTTGGAGTAGATAAAATCTAAGGTTCTCCTTATATCTTTTTTAAAAAATCTTTAGTTTTTGTCTCATCATAAGTCAATAATTTTATCTGAGAACTTTTTACATACTGGACTACTAATCCAGTATATAGTATCTGGATTACACATGCAGGTTTTAATCTGAGTCCTTGCTCTCATCTGCACATATTTTAAATTAGTTCTAATTGTCCCATTCTGAAAACTACTGTATATAAAGAATCACTGAAGCAAGAGAAAGCTATTTCTTAGGAACAGATCTGGTATATGACAAAGTAGGTTAACAACATCTTGTTTGGATAAAGAGTTTAGATATGGGGAAGGAATGAACCTAAGTGTCAAAAAAGAAACAGAGGGACAGAGCATGCTGACAAGAGAGCCTCTTCCAACCACAGAACTGTATTATCCACACAGTCGTAAACTTATGCAGCCTTTGAGTCTGCACCAACACGTTAGTGCGAGAGCAACCACCAAAGCTGTCAGATCCTTCACCAATGTGCCCATCAACTGCATTCAGCTTTTCCCAACACACATTGGCATCTTAATTACTGTTGGGTAAACTAATTTGTCCAAATGAAGGCAACTCAGTCTCATAGAATATGCAGGCTCCATGACCTCTGACAGGCAATGACACAAGATACAAAAGGAGGCAAAGGAAAGCTTTTTTTAAATCAGAGCCTTATTACTCTCTATTACTCCAATTAGTCAAGCTTCAGTACTTTGAATTGGGGGGGAAATTGCAATTAAATCAATTTTTGATGGTCTGGAAGTGGGTTACCAAACCGCCTGGCCTGTGAAATACTGATATTATAGCAACAAAGGTTAAAATCTTTGTCAGCACCTGTGGACCCTCTGTCTTTCCTGTATCTTCCTCCATGCTGCTTCTGTGTCCCTGCTAAAATAAGTCATTAGAACATGTCATGTCTTATTGTAGCTGCCATCAACCTGCTAACCTAATCAGTTGACATCATTATGGAAAATAATCCCTACAGTTATATTTAGTGCTAAGGTCACACAAACTTACAGCACCCCCTCCTCTGGAAAATGACAGAAGGAAGGCCCTAACATTAGAAACATAATCAAGAGTAGGAAAGAAGTAAGCATTGCACAGCAAATTGTCTCAAACTGTGTCTGCGTTGAGAAGCATTTCCTCATGTCTGCATATTCTCATGAGATCGCTGGACTTTGAAAAAATGTTCTTCTCTCCAGAGAAACCTCACATAAACAGAGCAAATAAACAATCAGCAGATTAGTGTTAATAGAGCAGTCTCTAGTTTTCATATAGTTATGAATGGAAGCAGAAAGAAACACCATCAGCAGTTACTGCAACAAGAATACTAGAGAGATACTCTGAAAAATCGGAATGCAACAGAATAGAAAAACATTTCCATTGTATTTTCTGTGATTTGGTCTTAGTGCTAAGTATTGTAGGCTGTTTATATACAACAGTTATGTATTTTTTATTTTCAACATTACTCTCTTTTTAAATAGCATATATTTTTATTATATTCTACTACTTATCTACTACTAGTTATTGACTTGTATAAGATTAGTACATCATTTAATATAATACTATTCACAATGTATATGCTATATCTCTTTTATAATTATTTTATAGCTCTATGCAATTAATCTTTTATCTACTTTCTTGATAGGCTGTATACATAAATTGCTATGACTCTGGTTTATTTTTAAGAAGTAGTTTATTTTTCCTTTTACAATGTCAGGGAGCTGCATTAATGTTAACATCTCTGGGGGATTAAAAGCCTATAGTTTGAAAAAAAATTATGCTGTTCTTGGACTGAAATAAATTTGTTTCAAAAATAAAAATATATTTAGCTAAAGGAGAAGAGTTAGACAAGGATGTATATTGGCCCAGTTTCATTTAATTATTAAATAAATGCTCTGGTACCTCATTTGCTTTTCACCTTTCAATGCTAGCCCACAGGGGCATCAGTGGTTTATTAAACACTAATGAAGCAATAATTTTGCCTTTGATCCTTAAAAGAGGATCAGTTAAATCAGTTAAAAGAGTGTTGAGATCGCTCTTTTGCAATTGCAATAAGGAAAAATTAATAATAGACTTTGCCAAGACAAGATCCATATATCTCATTACCCAAAACAATGAATCTGGCAGTTAGGTGGACATACCATCAAGCAGATCAAGATCTTTAAATAGTAATTTTACTAGCCTCTGGCAGTCAAAATGTTCATCTGGATTCTGTGGCTTAAATGCACAGAAATCAGCTTCAGCAATTTAAACTTATTATTTTGCCTAACATACAGAGTTTATACCTGCTGCAATCACGTTATTTGACTCAGTTAGGACTGTATAGCAACAAGGCTATCCTATCCAATTTTTAAGAAATGTCTTCCCCCATTTACTTGGCTAAACGTAGTCCATAACCCATTTGGATTGGTCCTTCTAATTTTGGCAGACATCTTAATATCCTCATGGGAAAAAGTAACACTAATGAAATTGAATTATTATGGGATTTCCAGTGATGCTATCTTATCACTGAGCCCAGATTGCTGTTCTTCTACAGGATATATTCACTCTGAAAAATCATATTTTAGATTCTAAACCAGCTTCTTATCTACCACATTTCAATTCCCTAATTTAGAGCTAGTTCAATGTCCATCATAAAGCATTATAGGAGGGGAAATATAGAAATACTTTTGAAGCACAGCACCGCCCTATGGCACAGGTGCCATATAAAATACAGCCCATGTCCTCCTTGACTGTCATTCTAACAGGAACTTTAGGGTCTGATTACCCCTCATTTGTCCAAATTTCTTAAGTACTGATAAATTTAATTTATTTTAATTACCATATTTTCATAATAACTTTACTTCTCTAAATGTATTAAAACTCTGTTATATTATATGAAAACTCCACCCACAGATGGTTAGTAACCACTAATGATATAGTTTAGAGCAGAGGTGTCAAATTGCCGGCCTGCAGGTCAGATGCGTCATGCTGAAACCGCGCCCACCCCATTGCCGGCAATGGAAAAAGAGTTGCGATACATCGCAACACGTCACGTGCCGTTGCGAGTTTGACACCCCTGGTTTAGGTGCTTTTCTATGACATACGGACCATGATTACACTAATATACATCACTTACCCATAATCATTAAATCCATCAGGCTGACATAACTATGCCCATAAATCTGTATATTAGTGGGGGGGGTTTTACCATTTTTAGCTCTTCAGCCTTTTTAGTTACTGTCATTCCTTTGTACACTATTTTAACCACATTACTATATTTTTATATTTATAATATTAATATTAATTAGTTTGCTTGCAGATTTTATATTTCACGTTAGCTATTTTTATTTTAGTTATTATCCCATAGTTTTATCCAAATTACATAAATCTATTCTGTATCCACTTTTTTTTTGATGGCATATCATCTTTATAATCTTAATCTTAAAATGTTGATGTTTAACTTGTGCTGGTAAGTTAAGTGTTAATCATTTTTTATACAGATTAGATTATTACAACAGGAGGACTATAATTTTATTCTTGAATGTTATATTACGGCTGTTGATGCCCAGAATAAAGATACTGCTACTACTATGAATTATTGTTGTTGTTGTTGTTGTTGTTTCTAAGTTACTACCTCAAGTAAGACATTGTCTACATATCCAGAGGACTCAGTTACCGGTGGGATTTAGTTACAGCAGCATTTTTGGAATATTATTAGGAATGTTCACTAATCTCTCCTTTGTATAGTCTCCCCGCCTCTCAATATAACACATAGAGTTCAACTCCGCTGAAGATGTTACCTAGCCTGGTAACGAAATGTTCAGAAACCAACTCACAAGCTTGGAGAACAAACCTTCACCCTCAACATAGAATACAAGCAAAAAAAAAAATCCTTCATGGACCCAAGTTATACTCTGTTCTGTTTCTTATAGGCTGTATTCCTATTTGCATGGCTTACTTTCTTTTTAAGATAAAAACATTCAAAGATATAATCTCAATCTGAATTACTTCCAGATGGACCTTTAATGTGCACTGACAACAGTTCATTGCCCCATTTTTCCAGACATCATTATATTTTGGTCATCAGCCCCTTTGCCATTTTTTCTCTGTAAATATGGAAAAACAGTTACTGTATCTGGTAATAAATGGAAGTATGGCTTTCCAAAAGTGAGGGTGTTCTTTTGGAAAGGAAATGAGAAATTTGATAGCTGCGGTAATATTCACTGTCTATATTTCTCATCTTTTAATCTCCTAAATATACTAATTAATATGAAGGTGCACATAATTAAAATCAATTGCAGAATTTACTAATGTACTAATTAATATGCATGCAGTTTTTTAATACTTATCTAAGTATTCCATTTTGCAACTTATTGGATGACTTGTCTCCATCTATCCATCTTGCCCACTGCAAAAAAAGTTTGTTTTCTTGTCACAGAAGACAGAAATACAAATATGATAGGAAGAGTCAGCAAAGACAAATAAATAGCTGGAGTCTTTTGAAATGAAATTACTTTTTTCCCCAAATATTCTTCAAAAAGGAAGTGTGTGCAGATTCGACTAATGCTTGCAGGTATACTCAAAACTACCAACGTGCTTGGAGGAATAAAGAATGATGTGAAGAGAGAGGTTCAGGTACAGCTTCAGGTTCAGAACAAATATGCAGAAGTCCAAGAACATACAACTGTGATTTCAATTTGATATGAAAGATGGGAAGATAACAGCGTTCCATGTGCCTTGGCGTACAGTCATGCTGGCCACATGACCACGTAAATGTTTTTAGACAACCCTGGCTCTCCCAGGTAAGAAACAGAGATGAGCTCTGCCTCCTAGATTCGGACATGATTGTACAGGGGAAACCTTTACCTTTACATTTATGAAAGATATAGAACGGATTCCTCTGAAATTCAGCACTCAACATTTATAAGCTGTATAGATATTAAGTTGTTGTTCTATAAAGAATAAGACAAAACCCAGGAATGTGTGAGAGAAAAATTCATATCTGGGCACAGATCCAGTTTTTATCCAGAACTGATATTATTTTAGTTTAACAAAACCTACTATTAATTTAGTTGCTTTGGAAATATTTCTAAGAATTAAAATAGCTGTTAGAAGAAAATTAGAAAAAGAAATTAGGTTCTTTTTAATTTAATACTAATACATGGGGAATATTGCTAAAGTTATTTGGCAGACTTTTAGAGGAATGCTTAGAATTTTCCCAGCCACTGATTCTGTTCTGAAGATGCATCATTTTTATTTGAATTCCTTCTTCTAGTCTAAATGCTTAGTGGGTGATTCTGGGTAGACTTTCTGCATCTGCCCTACAATCTCCCAGGATATACCTTGCATTCTCAAGCAAACATGTTCCAAATGGACATTAAATTATACCACAGTGGATCATTCCATACCTGCTCTGATTATGGAAAACTGTTCCTTCTCCTACAGAGGTCTCCAACCTTTCTCGGTTGGCAGATCAGAGGGAAAGGGAAGGGGAAGCATTTTACACACGTGTACGTGCACACATCCAAACGGAGCCCCGTGCACGCATGACGCAAACGGGGTGATGCTAGTGGCTGCGTGACACTCACTAGCACCACCCCATTTTCACCACGCAGCACCCCGTTTTCGTCACACGGCACCCCGTTTTTGTCATGTGGTGTGCTGTTTTCACCGCACGGTAGCAGTGCTAGCACAAGTGGGGATGAGCACAAGCACACACGCGCATCCTGGCCAGCCGTTCCGTGGCCTACTGGGGACCCCTGTACTACTACATGAGACACCAAGAACTGCTGACATACAAGAACATCTGTCTAGCATCTATCTACCATAAAAGATACAACTCTTGGTAGCTAAACAGAATAAGTGAGCAACTCTTTTAGGCCGAGAGCCACATTCAGTCTTGTGGCAGTCTTGTGTCTGAATGTGTTAAAGACAATAAAGTTTGATCAGGAAAAGATTGGTGACAACAGAGCAAAACAGGTGGGAAAACATATTACAAAAATATCTGCTATATTAAATAAATGAGCAAATTATCTGGAAGCAGCCAAAAGTTCAACTGAATCAAAAGTTGGAAAAATCTGATTAGGAGAACTAGTCTAATTTGGTTAGTGTAGATCAGTGTTTCTCAACCTTGACAATTTTAAGGCATGTGGACTTCAACTCCCAGAATTCCACAGCCAGCATTGCTGGCTGTGGAATTCTGGGAGTTGAAGTCCACAAGCCTTAAAATTGTCAAGGTTGAGAAACACTGGTGTAGATGATACCTGTTCAACCTCTGATTGTACATACCGAGTGGAAGGGAGCCTACTGCCTCTCATGATTAACGATTCTACTTCTCAAACTGGTCTTACTATTAGGATGGTTTTCCATTATTTAAAATAGAACCTGCCTTCTTCTAACATAATACCTCAGTTTATTTTATCATGACTTTTAGACGGACTAGTTTATCTTTTGTGAGAGCCTGATTGGTCTAGAGGTTAAGGCACCATGTTAGAAACTGGGAGAATGCAAATTCCAGACCAACCTTAGGCATGAAGCAGGCTGGATGATTTGGGGCCAATCACTTTCTCTCAGCCCAACCCACCTCATAGGGTTGTTGCTGTGAGGAAACTAGGAAAGAGTATTAGATATGTTTGCTACCTTGAGCTATTTATAAAAATAATAAATGTGGTATATAAATAAATGTTCACACATATGTGTGCATATGCATGTATGTGAATATATGTCGGTGTGTACATATATAATGGGTATTATATATATTTTCTAATAAAACAAATAAGATCCTTCTAAATATTATATAGAAGAATTTAAGAACCTATTAGAGTTATTAAATTGATACTGTATTATCTACCAAAGTGAAAGAGCTAAAAAGAACTAAAATTGTAAGCTACTCCCATGGAGACAACATCATCTGGGCTAAATCAACAGAGGAATAATATCAAGATCAAGGAAAGTGATAGTAGTGCTCTATACTAATAGGCCACATTTAGAATATTATGCCCAATTCTGGTTACCACATTGCAAAAATAAAATGCTAAGGCCCTAGAAACAGTGCAGAGAAGAGCAACTAAAATAATAAGGATCTGGAGGCTAAATCCTATGAAGAACAGTTAAAGAAACTAAGTGCTTTAGCTTAACAAAGAGAAGACTGAGGGGGAGATATGATAGCAGTATACCAATACTTGAAAGGCTGCCATAGGAAAGAAGACATTAATTTATTCTCCATAGCACCTATGGGTGGAAACTTGTTACAGAAAGATGCAATCTGGAAATAAGGAGGAATTTCCTGACAGTAAGAACTATTAAGCATTGGAACAGCTTGCCTTCCAGAGTTGTGGGTGTTCCATTGCTGGAGGTTTTAAGAAAACATTGGATAATCATTTGTCTGATGAAGACTCCTGCCTTGGGCGGGGTGAGCTAGTTCCCTTCCAACCCTATGATTTCTATGAGCTATGCCAATTATTAAACAGTCTATGAATTATCCAAACAATATGAAGATTAGTTCCGGAAGAGGCCTGCAAAATTTAAGTGAGATCCCTGATTTTTACGTTCACAAAGTTACTTAGATCAGGAATTGACACCCATTCATGGGTACTATTGTACCCGTAATCTAGAAAACTTCATTTATTTCCCTCTCCAAATAAATTAAGTTATTAAAAAATAAATAAAAATAAAAAACAAAGAAGAGGGGATCAACCTACTTCCCAAAGAACTAAAAGGCAAGACAAGAAACAATGGGTGAGAACTAATCATGGAGAGAAGCAACCTTAGAACTAAGGAGAAATTTCCTAACAGTGAGAACAATTAATCAGGGCAACGGCTTGCCTTCAGAAGTTGTGGGTGTTCCATCACTGGAGGCTTTTAAGAGGAGACTGGATGTCCACTTGTCTGGAATGCTTGAGCAGGGGGTTGGACTAGAAGACTTCAAAAGTCCCTTACAACTGTTATTCTGTCTGTTAAAAATAACAAGCTTTTCCATGATGTCACATGCATCAGCTTCAACTGTCATACAGACAACAACTATGATGCCAAACCATCCCTGGACATAATGTAAAGTACATATACCCAAGGCCCAGTATCAACAAATAGTCCAGAAAGAAATCAAAAAAAATCTCAAACTATATTGTGGCCAGTTAAAACAGATCTAATTAACACCCTCTAGATGTATGTGATATTATTATGTAGCTACTACTTTCTCAATCTTGTTGGCCAGAGATGATATGACCTATAATTGCACTATTCTCTTGGGTCAAGAGAAGGTATAAACACTCTTCTTTCAGCATTCTGTTGAATCAAGGTTCTGATGCTCATACACAATGCTATCAAGTCTCTAAACCAGGGGTGTCAAACTCGCAATGTCATGTGACGTGTCGCAACGTACCGCAACTTTTTTCCCATTGCCAGCAATGGGATGGGCGTGGTTTCGGCATGACGCATCCAGTCCACGGGCCAGCAGTTTGACACCCCTGCTCTAAACTGTTCCTATGGAATGGCCAAGGTTCAGTAATATCATTGATAGCTGAGGGAGGCAAATCTCTAATTGCATTAAGGAAAATATTAAGATCTATCAGACATTGTATATTGTTATCTCCTATTTACTTAACTTTCTAATTTTTTTCACAGTAAAACAGCCTCAAGATAATACAATAATTTAAACTGTGATTTATCTTTGATCTATGAATATATAAAAATTAGTACTTGAAAGTATCTCTAAACACAGCTGATGGAAATTTGAGTTTTTTTATTGTTTCAAAATACTATTCATGCATATTCCTGCTTCCTAAAATTTGAGAAAAATATGGCATTCCTATTTTCAGTAAAGGAGAAAGTACTGTAGTCCTAACTGTGAAGTTTCTTTGTTATTTGTTTCCAAAATGCATGGTCAAAAACAATATGAAGGTTTCTATTAAAAAAAAAACAGGATAGAATTGCTCAAGGGAGGGTATTAAATGGTCCCTGCTCAGTGACAGACTACATAAACAAGCTCTGTTTATTTTCTTATGTGTCATCTTCTGCCCCTTTTCCTTCACTCCTCTGCAGGTTTCTAACAGCTGAGAGGAATGTGGATTGTTCTATATCTTCCCCACACTGTGGAAAAAGAGCACCATTCCCGTTTCTTTGCTGAGATGATTCTTATGCCCACTCACACCCATATCTAACAACAGGTTGTGAATGGCATTGTCAAAATCTTCAAAGCCTGCTCAGGTGTAAAGCTCCAGTGATTCCTTTTTGTGCTTTATTTGTTCTCTCCCTCCTCTGTTCCCCACTAGGTACATTCAAGCCACTTAACAACCAGGGAAATTGGGGTATATATGTGGGAATCATTCCTTCCTCCTCGTTTCCTCAAGCAATGACAAACAAGGGCAAAGGGGGGAAAAAGACTCACAATTTCTAAGCAGCTTGCTAACCCTTCACTGGGTGAAATTATTTCCCCTTAATTGCCTGGTGGGAATCATTTATTTAGGGAATGGGAATTCTGCCTCTCCCCCCCCCCCAATACCAGCTACATGGAGCTATTGAAGTTCAGAGGGGCTTTCACCTGGAGACACTGGTAATTATCCCCTTTATTTTAAAGCTTCTACCTGTAGCTTCATACTTAGGACTGAACCTGCTCTGCAGGATGGCTTTGTTCCCACTAAATACAGCCTCTGAATAAACAGCCTCAGCAGCAGGAGTGCACGGCAAAGTGGTAATTTCCAGTCCAGCATAATTAGCCAAAGTTCTTTCAGCCACCATCTCTGAATAGTGCAACTTTGCCAAGGGAGGGTGCCCCATGTGGGAATAGCAACGCCAGACATGCATGCAGGATGCAGACAAAAGCTTCTTGGGGGACCAACATGTTGAGGGAGTGAAGAGAAATGGCACCTCTAACCAGAGAGTTCTCTATGCAGAGGCTAAAGCACAGGTACCATCACAAAAGACAGGCTCTCCTATCTTTAGAGTGAGCTACACAACTTCTCCCAAACTCAAAAACAGAATGAAAAAGAAAACAGGGTTGTATTAGAAAAGATAATATTTTCCTATGAAGATGCCTTAATTACAGTACTTTGATATCCCAAGGCAGAATTTATAATAAAGTGATACTAGACCAAATGATTGAAAAACAGCATATTTCACTTACAAATTAAGAGGAACTATTTGTTTGTTTGGAATTTTCTCCTTAGAAACATGTTCATGTGCTAGGATATTATGACAGTTGGAAACTTTAAAAAAAAAATCATCAATTTTATTCTTGAGCTCTGTCCCATGGAAGAGTCAAACAAGATACCACTACAAGTTCCAGCATGTGAAAGATCTATAAGAACAATCTAACTCAGACACCTACCATTACCTGTGACACATACAGAAGATACTTAGTTAAAGAAAAGAGAAATGCACGCAAAAAAAAAGGGAAAGAAATAAAATATCCTGGCAGTTCCAGTTTTTATTGGACTTATTTTCAGTGCTATACTGAACAACATAAGAACAATTCTTGAAGAAAAGGCATAAAGTAAGTGGAATGTCAAGTGTCCTTCACAGTTTGGTCTCTCTCTTTCATCATTTTAAACTTTTCTGCTCCCTATGTTTTCATAGCCATCTAGCCATCAACTGGAACCTCAACTGCCTCACTGCCTTTTATTTTGCTATCCAAATTCTTGGAAACTTTAAGCACTGATGCAATGCACACACATACATATAACGTGTGTGTGTACACATACATGTACACATATACTGCACATATACATGTATACGCATATACATACATACATACATATACATATACAATTTTGTTTGTATTTTCCATAGTAAAAATGTACATACTCCTGTATAAAACTGGCTAAGGAACGAAGACAAATCCCAATTCCCACTGATAAGATCAGCACATAAATAGTGTTCAGCTCATAATTTCTGTTCAATTTGGAGATGTTCCTTTACTGTGAAGATTTAACAGTTATGCAGCAATTAAAAGCATACGGGAAACCATGTTAGCAAAATTTGATGGCAGAGGCTCTATTGTCGAATTAGGAAAATCATCCACGTATGTAAAAGAAGCAGACTATGTTACAGACTTTAAAATGATGTCTCTATATGTTATTAAAAAAATCCTTATTGCTGGTTACACATTACAGTGAATTTCAATTTCTTATATACAGAGGGGGGAAAATCAGTGTGTGAAGTGACCTTCAATAAGGCATACATCTTCTCTATACTGTACTAAGACTGCAAAGAGTAGGTATACTTTATAATTTAAAAAGTGTGTCTATTTTGTTTTTCCACAGCAAATAAAGGAACCACCAGAAATCAAATGGACCCCCAAAATAAGGCTTCTTATGTTGCCCTATTTCAAACATTCAAAAGTCACAAATATTATTTCAGCCTCCAAGAGCAAATACAATACAGTATTCTTAGCTATTAGCTACAGCTGTCCACACAATCAGACATACTCCTCTACACCAGGACATCTACAGTGCTGGAGTTTCTATCACCCTGGTGATGTCCACCATTTTGATATTGTTAATAATCTTCTGTGCATGCCCATCTCCCACAAATAACTGTAAGGAAGCTAAATCTAAGTCTTCCCATTTAATTTCGCCTAGGACATTATCTAATTCATTAAGAATTTTTATTGAAATAAAAGCTGAAAATATCACACCAATCATAATCCCACTAAATTCTTAACAAACTACCATCAATATTCCATATTTAGTCAGGCTGATGAAGAAAATGATGTCATCTTAATCCAAGGAACTCTTGGATTGAACAGATTGTTTTGACTTTTCTAGTCTTGATTTAGACCTAGATTTGACACAAAGTCAGCTTCAGACATGCAGCATGTTACTCGTGGTTTTTTTTGGTGGCATAATTGATTATAATGTTGCTAAAGCACTCCACTATGGTTCCACTTTTATCTCTCAATCACTAGACTCTGGCAGTATTTAGATGAAGATAAGGTGAAAGGCAAAGCAAGCATCAGGATGGTTCTTCTCAACCACTTGTCCTAAGGATCCTGCCAGATTTGAAGTACATATGGGAAAGGCCCAGCATCAACAAGCAGTCTAGAAAGAGAGCAGAACATTCTCTAACCCAGTGTTTCTCAACCTTGACAATTTTAAGGCATGTGGACTTCAACTCCCAGAATTCCACAGCCAGCATTGCCTTAAAATTGTCAAGGTTGAGAAACACTGCTCTAACCCTATTATGGTAGAAAGTACAACTAAAGCAGATTCAAATAATCAATATAGTCCAGGTTTATGTGATTTTGTTTATTTATTTAAACAACTTACAGCTCCCCGTTTCACTACAGTAACTAAGTGATGCACAGGTGAACAAGCCAGAAACAAAAACATACTAAATCAAGGAGAGAAGCAACCTAGAACTAAGGAGAAACTTCCTGACAGTTAGAACAATTAACCAGTGGAACAACCTGCCTCCAGAAGCGGTGAATGCCCCAACACTGGACGTTTTTAAGAAGAGACTGGACAGCCATTTGTCTGAAATGGTATAGGGCTTCCTGCCTGAGCAGGGGATTGGACTAGATGACCTCCAAGGTCCCTTCCATCATCATCATCATCATCATCATCATCATCATCATCATCGCATAGTCAGCCAGATGTTCAGACTGGATTTGGCATTTTGTCTACCTATCGAGTCCTTACCAAGGACCTGGGATAGGCAGACGTGGATGTTTGATGATATTACAGATATCATTGCAGGATGGAAGCAGTTCCTAGTAAGGCCGCCTTTTGCAATTGACTAATGGTGAATTTGTCAATGCCAATGGTGTTCAAGTGGTGCTCCAGTTGTTTTGGGATTGCACCCAAGGCGCCTATTATTATTATTATTATTAATAATAATAATAATAATAATAATAATAATAATAATAATAATAATAATAATAATAATAATAATAATAAAAGGATCGGTCCATCTAGTTCTGTTAGGGAATGCTGTTCCATAAGGCAAGTGCTGCAACAGATAAAGAACAAATTCCTAGGCTTCTTTGGATGAGTTCCTAGTAGTGAAAGGGACTGGACCATTCAAGCCCTGACAGTTCTGATGGGACAAAAATCAATAGGTTGGCATGCTTTATACTTTTTCAAGTTTCTTAACCAGAGATGGTATGGTTTATAACTGCCCCATTATCATGGAACAAGGAAAAGTATACACGGCCTTTTTTCAGCATAAACAAAAAACCCTTTTTACAAAGAGGCATTAACACTTCCTTCAACCATAAAGTCAGTTCCATTTTTCCAATTAATTCAGATGCTTTGCAGGTTATAGATCTTATGGATGTGCCCAAGATAAGTAGAGAGATGGCTTGCTCCTTGTTCATATCAATTTATTATATATGCCACAAAACCTGAGCACATCCACAAGATCCATAACCTGAAAAATTTCTGAATTAATTGGAAACATTGACTTGCTTCAAGATTGGAGTCCAAATTGAAGCAGTTATGACTGACTTCACCAGCAATTCAAATTATTCACAACCATTGACTCATTCCACATCTTGCTGAAGAAGTCTTTAAAGTGCATGGGACAGCATTACTGGTACATTCTGAATTACAGAACAGTAACGAGAGAGCAACTATTACTTCACAGGCACAGAATATATATATCCAAGTGGATTCTAGTCTGTATCCAGTATTAATCCTGAATTATACTGGCACTTAAGAAATTATAATTATCATTTAATTGTGGTAACATCCTGTTGAACTCCTGAAAGGCGAGAGATAAAAATCTCCAATTACATTAAGGAAAATGGTAAAATACATTGCATGCCGGGCTGACTATTTTAACTGCTCAGGCACACTTGTGGATGTTCATAATAGCAACTAGTCTAAAACTAAGCAAAGTACCTTGGCCATGAAAACAGTCATAGGTAACTCCACCATTTCTGATCATTACACTAAGTTCAACAGAATACATGAATGATGATAAGATAGAGTGCTGGCAATTGATAGCAATTTTATCTTCCCATCCTCAGTCCTCAACTGTTGTACTATAAAGTAATCTAACAAAAACTGATCTTTGCCTCAGTGAGGCATTTGTGATTTAGCATAAATCAGCATTTTCATCCATAAAAAATATATTTTCCCATAACTGACTTGGTATTTAGAAATATCTTTAGACTAAATAATTTATTTTGTTGTCACCAAGACTTCATTTAGATGGCATCCAAAAGGAAGAAAGTGAAAGCCTGACCTCTTCAAAAAGGTTGGCATCTCCTTCCATCCTCTTTCTCCTACTGGTAGAAATCATTTAACAGTTGCTTCTAAACCACTCTCCATTCTACAAAACATATTGTTCAAAAAGCTCCATTAAAGTATTCAAAAGGTCCAGTAGCCTGAATCAAAGGCTGCTCGAAAATACTATTGATATTAACATAATGGTATAGGGTTTCCTGCCTGAGCAGGGGGTTGGACTAGATGACCTCCAAGGTCCCTTCCAACTTTATCATTATTATTATTATAAGTTCCTTAGTGAAAGAAAAGTCAGTATAAACACCATATTACAATTAATTATTTTGTTTTCCTAGAACATTTTGAACAAATAGTTCCTTTCCCCAAAAGGGAAATGCTTAACAAAAAATGAAGCAGAAGAAAAAATTAATGCCAATTAAATACCACTTTTAAGGGTACCAAAATAATATTTGTGGATACACTTAATGGGAAAAGAATGGAAAAGTTTAAGCACAAAGAAAACAAAGTCGATGTGCCAAAGTAAAGCATATGCGACACTTTCCATACTAATCCTGAAAAAATGACTATTCTATTTTATTTAATTACTAAATTCACAAGTATAAATTTAACACAGAACTAGACCTAACTATCGATCTAGATTTGGAGCTACATGTCTAAATTATAAGCAAATTCTAGAAGACACCCAAGGCTCCCCACCTATTGTATATAGGTCAGTTCAGAAACACACAGATAAAGCAGAATGGAAGAAATGCTTGCATCTTCCAATGATGCTACATGGTTGGGCTCTAAGAAGCAAGGATTCAAGCAACAGGTGTGCTATCAAACAGCTGCCCTCCACTTTGAAATTTCAGAATCAATCTAAAAAAAGAGAGACAAAAAATGAAAAGCAGCCTTGTGGTTATCTTCAAACAAACTGTTCCTTCCAATTATCCTTTTTTTTTTCTTTATCTTTCTGGAGTGGGGAAAAGCAACAAGCACGGACTCCTGATTCCTTTTCTGAAGGAAATAATCTGCTGGTGCTGGTTTTAAGCACCAAGCATTTGCTAATAAATCTTTAAACCATCCATCACTTCTATGCAGTCTGCATTCCTCAGAGGAAATGGGCTTCTCCTTCCAATTAGCCAACCATGGAACAATCTTCATTTAACTTTTTTCAACAGGTGAAAAAGGTGTTCAAAGCAAGCAGTGCACTTTATGAGGTGGGGAGAAAGAAAACTGAATTAAATGTAGTATAAGAAATATTTCCATATATACATATCCAAATAATCTGCACAATAATGCCTGCTCTTTCAAAATTTATGAAAACATTACTTAGAAACAGATTGAAATGAACCAGAGTGAAAATACTATTCTTCCAAAACCTCTTTTCAAACTATCTCTTGCACCAATCTATACCAGCATTAGTATGATCAAAATGATCAAAACTTTTCTGAGTTTACATTTCTCTCAGTTTGCCATAATCTCTTCCAAAGTTTCCCAGCAGAACTTAAAAGGCCCATCATCCAATTTATTCTTTTTCTAATGAATAATAGTTAATATTTACATATTGTATCATAAGTTTAAAAACATCGTACATGCATTCAAAAACCACCTGTACAGTAGGTTTGCTTATTTATTGCTTATTTGTTTATACCACTTCAATAAAATGGACTCTAAGCAGCTGACAAGCAGCAAAATACCAAATGCTATACAAAATAAATCATAACCAACATTAACATACATAATAATTTATCAATATAGTCACAAAAGGTAGCCCCATACATTATCAGAAACAATCTTCCTACTCCTCAAGTAACTGATTGTCATGAATCAGTGTCAAAATGCACCCTGGTTTTTTTCAAAAAGCAAACAAACCCTTTTGGATGCCAACAATAACTGTGCAGTTCTTCTATCAGGCAGAAGGATATTTCATAGGAGGAGAGTTCCTGCAAAAATGCTGAGTCCCCTCTTCTTACACTTTGCAGCAAGTAGGGAATTTCCTCAAACACTTTCTGCAGGCAGGCCTTGGGTGAACAGATTATTTATTATTCTCAATAAAAAATTAAAGAACAGAATTTTTTAAAAAATACACCTAGAAACTTCACAGCTGAGAAGTTGAACTTCCTGTATCACGCATCAAACTCTTAATCATTTATGCTGTATCACATCTAACTCAGAATCAGTTATATGAATCGATTAGGGAAGAAAGTCTCTCTCCTTACTTTTACTGAAATTATAATGCATAGATAAGAAATAGGAACAGTATACAATACTTTATTAAAGTTTTTTTTTAAACACATGGCTCTCAACCATCAAATATTTAATTACTTTGTAAGTGATTTTAATTGGAAAAAATCATTATGATGGCCTGTACCACTTCAGATCTACAATTCTGGGTTGTTGTGTTCACTTTCTGCATTTGAACTGGTTCTCTTTCTCTCTCAAAAAAAATAAAATAGAAAGATTATTAAATGTTCTATTATTCTATCTTAGTTCAATGTTGTATTTAAAAACTGAGTTCCATGCAAAAAACATGATAGTAATTTTTTTTGTACTCTTTTCAGTTTTCTCTTCTTTTTTATTTTGTCTGTCTGCTTGCTTTATACTTTTATTTCTTTTCATTTTCTGTGTAAATTCTCCAGTTTTCCTGGCGAAGGAGGAGAGGAAATTTAAATCTGAGGTTCACTGTTGCTGTTCTTGTCATGCTAAAAATTATTTAACATAATGCCTAATCATTGCGTGCCTTTTATTGTATATAACTCATGAAAGATAATTCTGATGAAATAGCTCATACATGTACAAGATGAATATGAATATGAATCCTATTCTTATCTTGATACATTTTTCCATTCTCCAAAACACTATACGGGGATTCAAATACATGCCAATTACAAGCACAAGATCTAAGCTATTCTCATATATATTGTAGTTTGTCAACAGGTAGTTTCATTCTTATTATTTGTGATATATTAAAATCCCCTTTATCTTATTTCATTTCTCAGGGTATGAGAAATGCTCAGATAAAGATTATGGATGCTGAATATTTTGTTCAGATTTTTAAGCATTTTCTTCAGCATTATCATAATCTGATGGAAATCTTAGTATTTAGAACTTTAAAAAGCAGTACAGATAATGCACTTCTTCAAATGTAGCCCTACAGCTCCAAAACTGGATGTAGAATCAAATGTATAAACTCTAAACATAAAATATTGTGTATCTGTGTATATTAATCTATAAACATTGATAGTTCAAGACTAGGTTTCTTTGTCTACTATTTTTAAATGTTTATAAATGAATACACTTAGATGAGGTATTTTTCTTTAAGAAAGCATTCTGTGAAGAGGCCCGGCACCCTCTTCCCCTAGTAATGAATCCTTGAAATGGAATGCCCTGCACACCAATTAGGAAGAAATGCTAATTTTCTCCAGTTGAGCACTCCCTATAGATGTATCTAATTTGTTTCAATGCTTTCATCTCTCCCCTCCATTGCATTTTCATTTAAAGGTTATGATCTGTTTGTGCCCTTCATGCTGCGCCCTGACAAGACACCCCTATGAGAGGGCTATGTGCCCCCTGCAACCTTTCTAACCTCTGTCTTGAACAAAAATCAAAGCTTTTCCCCCTGCCCAACAGAGGGGCACAAGGGAGAACAAGCAGGAAAATTTGAAGAAAAATAATCATTAATATAATCACAACTTTGCCACTTTCAGTGGACTGTTCTCTATTCTGGAACCAATGCAAGTTCTTCAAATGTCACTGATGCTTACTTCTGCTTTCAGAGGAAATCAGACTATTTTCTTGCGGTATAAATGTGTCAGTGCTAAAAATTGTTTAAACAATCATCATGAACACATCATTTCAGGAACTGAAATACACCAGAGGATAAATGAAATATGCATTCTTCTAAAAATCATCGAATGGGATTTTGGGGAGGGGGAGAGGCAGAGAAATTCAATTTCATAATCAAAGTAAATTATATTAATTTGCTTAAGCAAATTCAATTTTCTTTCAGGACATGAAGTTTATACAAAAGTTGTGTTGCACCGGAGAAGGACCCCTCCCTCCCAGAATTCTGTTCCCATAGTATTGAGACAAGACCTATGGAAGGTCAAAAAATGTGTACATTAACATTCATAACATTTTTTTCACTCAATTTTCCCAAAATGTACATTGTCTCCAATTCTGTCATCCTGACTAGTAGCTGTTCATAGAATTATTCACTATAATTTTTTTCTAAGCCCTTATAAAGCTAGTAAAGTTAATAGCCATCATTGTGGCTATTAGCTTTGCTAGCTTTATAAGAGCTTAGAAAAAAAATCATAGTGAATACAGTGAACTACTGTATCTATGCTTAACTATATATTGGCCATGTGTCCAAGAACTGGAGTATGAAGCAATAAATTGTCAATCAGAATAAAAAGGGGAAACTTGCATGATATACAGTATAGTAAGCCATGGTGCTGCATTTAAAATCCATTTCTAAATCTCCAAAAGCCCTACCCAGATCATCTTGTGAGCTTTTAAAGGAACTGCCAACACATATATACTGTTTTCATTGTACAATGATTACAGACTAGCACAGTAGCACTGCAGCCTTGTAACAAAATAATTAAAAAGGTCTGATAAATAAGAGACTGAGATGAAAAGCCCACATTGGATATATTTATACACATCAGAAAAAAATGTTTTAATTAAAATCCCGTTTTACTTTTTGCAGAAGTGCTTTTATTCAAGATCTGAAGATAATAAAATATGATCTATGCCAAGAGCCATACTTCTTTCTTTTTTCTAGAAAAATAGCAGAAGCCTTTTGGTTTCCACATTTAATACTCAAAGGTACAGATAAGGATCTATCCTACACTACTTCTCTATACAAACAGCAACATGAACACTTGCTCTGTACAATATCTTATTCTGAAAGAGTTTTCTTCATTGCAAAGTTTGAAGATTTTTTCTACTGAAGCTGAATTATGTATATTTATATTTATTTGTATCAGCCTTTATTTCTACAAACAATAAGTATTACAAATAACTTAAGGCAGTGAACATATCCAACACACTTTCCTTCTCCTATTTTCCACACAACAACCTACATATGTATGTATATGACAGGGATGGATACAATTGGGCCAGATTAGACTCCTCCTGGGACTGGTAAAAGCCAAAAAGTTGCTTTTTTATCTATTTAACAGATTTCTATCCCATATTTTCTCCCAGAATTTAAAGCAACTTGCATGAGCTTTTCCTTATGTCCCCAGTAACAAAGGACCCTGAAGTAGACTGGGCTAAGAGAAAGCGTCTCAAAATCACCAATGAGCTTCCATAGCTGAAAGTGGATTTGAACTGATCTCAACACTGTAACCAATCATTTAATGTGAAAAAGAAAACATTCCTACAATTAGATGAATTAGATATGACAAATTCAAAAACTAAATGCAAATCATTTCAGTGCTGTTCAGCTTTATTTTCATTATAGAAATTGTTCCTCATATTTCTCCCATTTGGTTGAAAGGTCCACTTGTTGTGCACTGCAGTCCACTTACTACACTTACAGCAACAAATTTTATTTTTTAGCTAGCTAGTGGTAGACCCTAATGGTGATTAGGGCTGACAAGATGATCTAGCTGACTTCCATCCATGCTTAAGGGAAGACAAAAACCTGGGTCTCTATATTCATAATCCATAATCCAACTCCTGAATCACAACATCATCCTGGCTCTCTTTCATTGTAGAAATATTCTTTGGTTCTTCTATATGGCTGCCTTTTCCACCACAAGCACCCTAAAATGTACAGACTTCAACTACCAGGATTTCCAGTCCAGCATGGCCATTGCTACGAGGTCTCAAAGCAGATGTCCATGAATCTCTAAGGCATTTAAGTTCAGGAAGGCAATATAGAAGACTGATTTTGAAAACAGAGTGAATAAAAACTTGTATTTTAAATATAAATTATTTTGTGGGCAAAAATAATAAAAGATAAATGTAGTAGTTGCAACATACACATTTTAATTACTCTAACAACCTATTAATGCATTTTTGTTTGCACAATTACAGGTAGTCCTCAATTTACGACCACAATTGGGACCAGAATTTCCTTCAGAAGCCATTGTGGTCATCAGCTGAGATCACGTGACCAGGGGACACTGCAACCAGTTATAAATGTGAGCTAGTTGCCAAGCACTCTAATTGTGATCATGGGACCACTGAGGTGGGCCAACAGTCATAAGTTTGAATCTAGGTCATAACTGGCGTTTTCAGAGGTTGTTGTTAATTTGAACCGTGATTAAGCAAGCAGCTGTAAATCGAGGACTACTTGTACACCGAAAACAGAAATATACTCTTGGCACCAGCAATTCAAGCCCACAAAATTAGTTTACTGAATTGTGGAATTAAGTATGATTCACTAGAGCAACCTCTTGCCATAATAATATTGAAATAATTCCATGCCCAAATTCCCATATAATATTCCCTCTCCCATTAATTTACACAAATACACCCTTTTCTCTTTTCTCCCTGCTTTCTGACGAGTTTGTAAACAAACATTTGAGTAAGAACAATACTTCCAGCTGATCTTACTGTCTTTTATTCATATATCTTTCCCCTAAAAAATACATTCTGTGAAAATACACAAACACACACAAAAACATACATGTATTCTTGTTTCTTCCTATACACAGAAGATGCCAGCTTGAGAGATATTTAAGAATGTCATCAGTTCTCTTAGGTGCTGGCTAACATAAAAAAGTAAGAATATATTGGATAGATACTTTGGGCTTATTCTACTCCAGGAAATTCTTTGATTACTTCTGTAAAATGCAAAGTTGCATGCCTGTTCCCTCCATTATCAACCCTCTTTAACAAAGCAAGAGAAAAAGGGGGCAGAGATAGTAAAGGGATAGAAAGAGAAAGCAAAGGATGTATTTCAAAGTTTCTCCAAGAACTGAAAAGGAAAAGAAAAGCTGGGTCTGATGTGAAATCATAGAGGTCAAAGGTGGGCCTCCCTCTCTTGTGAGAAAGCGGCAAATCAGGCCGGTTTATCAAACGATCATTTTCTTTTGAAACTGGGAGGCAGCAGCTGGGACAATTCTGCAGATGTGCTTGATGAGTTTGGGACAAAAATGGGCCACTCCTCTCCCCCTCCTCTTCTGAGGAGTTCCCAACAGGGTCTGCTTCTCCCTTCACTGCCTTCAGGACCCTCCCCTCCTTTCTTTGGCGGTCAGCTGAGGCCCCCACCCACTGATCTCTTTTGTATTCTTGGCCTTTAGACACACTGGCAAAGCCCTTTATGAGACCCCAATCAAGACCCCCATGTCACAGGTACCTAGTAGAGATACCAGGCCCTTTTCAAAGGAGGAACAACAAGGAAAATATGCTGAGCCTATTGTCTCCAAGCTACACTACAGAAGATGAAAGGGACTGGCCACTCTTTCGGCCAAGATTGTCTGCCAATCATTTCCACTTATTAAGGTCACAGTATAAAAAAATTGACAACATCTAATAAAAGATTCATTGGACCTTTATAAGCCACTGGTCAAGGATGATATTGCAAGATGCCATGGAATAGATTTACTTTTTTTCCCAGCAACAGAGAGGTTTCCAAGGTTAAAAGAGTCCTGAGAAACAGGATGGGGCATCTCCTATGATAGTGAGTCACATAAATATCTGACACCAACACCCTTCGGTTTTATTTATTTATGTATCATTTGCTAACTCTCATGTTATTGGTTTCATAGGCCTTACAAACTTTGGGCTGGCAAACAAATTCCAAAATACAATACATTAATGCAATAAATATTAAACCATCTATCATAGCTGCCCAAATTCAACTAAGGGCCAAATGCCTATTAGAGTAGTAACGGTATAATTTGCTTCTAGAAAATGAGAATTGGAGTAGGCCAGAGAGTGGGGGTCACCATGCAGGACTGTTTACTTGACGTATACATGTATCTTGCAAGCAGAGTGGAGACAGAGCAGACCCTCTTTACATAATTACACTAGGCAAGCAGATTCTATTTTGACAGAAATTTAAAACAGTGGTTCACAGCTAATGTACTGATTGGCCCTTCCTAAAAACCGTTCAAAGGGTGATCAACTTCTTATTATAAGGAACCAAAATTTTCCATCAAGAGAAAACAGAAAGTCAAAAATAGAAACAAACAAAGCCTCATAACATGAACCTCACATACATACCTACAAACATCCCTTATTCAAAGTATTACTGACTCCTTCAATACCTAGATCAGATAGTGATTTCCATCAAATATACAGATCAATAAATCCCTGGATCCATTTACATTCCTAAAGTTTTAAGAGGCAGCTTTAACTTGTCACACAACACCAAGCCAGGCCCTTTAGACTTCTGTTTATCATAAATAAAGAATTCCTTCTACCTGTTTCTTTTTACCAACGTAAGCACCTGAGCAATCTTGAATGCCACATGTTTTTTAAAGTTAGGTATAGATCTGTATTCCTGTTTTGTCTTTTCCAGATAATCAGGAATCAGAATCAGAATCAGAGCTTCAGATCCTGGTTTCTCTAAGGATTAGAGAGATTCTCCCACAGAATTCTTTATCCACCAGGAAATAAATTACTGCATGGAAAATGTACCATGCCAATTCCTCCATATTGTTCAGCAACAGTGTGCCACTGAAGATATAACAGAAAAAAAATACAACTAAAACGTATAATCAAGGAAAAAGATACTCAATAAGAGCTGCTCAAGGTAAACAGATGAAAATATTATTTGGAGAATTAGCTTTCAGAGAAAGTTATCACCATGGCAGAATAAGAATGTGTATTCCCTGCATCCTGCATTAATCATCAGGCTGGGTAGCTTTAATAGCAGTCCTGCAATTCAATACAGCCAGCACCTGGAGAGACAGAGGCTGGCAGCTTTCACCTCCTTGTTACTGTAAGTGCTTGCAATACTGATCGGGTTTCCTGGAACTGATGCAACATGTAAGCTACTAAAGTAATTTGGTCACATAGCACAACTAACTAACCTTCTTTGGAGGGCAAGTGCTATCACATCTCAGTCAAGAGGGGAAGATAAAAAAGGTATAATGTACATACTTAACACCACACTGTGTCTTCAAAGTCTCTTCATGGTTTACACCTGACTCAACTATAAGTTCAGAATTCAGTATATATCAATTTTTAATATATGCTATAAATAAGTAACAAAAGGTGTGTAGAATCCATTTTTCCTATTACTTAAATAAGCTGCTGTTTGTACTACAACATTTACATGATGGACAGATAAAACAGACTACATTTTTATTCTTCAAAAAAAATGATGTAATTTTTCTAAGATTGGATCTTCTTTCGGGTCTCAGACACAAAGCATATATGACAATAAGTCGGATTTTAGAAAGAAAGAACTACATGCTATAGGCTGCCACTTAAATCTTTGGACTAGTTTTGCCCCACACACACACACACACCTCCATATTTCCATTGACCACACAATGTCCTGCTTTCAAAAAAGATGGAATGCTTTGTATGACACAATCTGCTCCAGTACTCTATACTGAATATCATCTGAAGATGATCAAAATTCTTGAGCAAATTTAACACATCAATACCCAATTCTTTCATTCCATTAACTCCCTTTAATATATATTCCCACCCACCCAGCCATATACCCTCTCAGAAGCTCACCTCCCTCCAGAGTCTTAACATAAGAATTCAAAAGTAAAGGCAGTAGTAAAGCGAAATAGGAAGCGAAATAGGACATACAGTGCTATTAGGAATACTCCATACTTGTTTTCCATTTCCCTTATAGATTCATTGCCCCCATAAGTTCTTGTTTAAAGCATGAAAGTTGTCCAATGTTCATGCACCCAAGGCGATCACAAATCAGATGCGCCTCAAAAGAGTCTTTGAAGACCAGAGAGAAGAGGAGGAAGGCAAGAAACATGGATAACTTTAATTGTAAGAAAGTAGCTATCATCCCGCTGCCTTGGTACCAGGGCAGATTTGTTGTGGATTATCTTTGTACTCACATTGTAGTATCTTGGCAAATATAACGTCACAATATATTAAATAAATAAAAAATAAACACTTGTCAGGTCTCTCTCTCCTCCTCACAGAGTTTTAAACAAACAAACTATGATTGCTATTGTACTTGACTAGAAAGACAGCTTTGCATGACTTAGGCCATAAAAGGCCTGGTTGCTGAAAAACAAACCCTTAATTTAAATGTTAATGAAAGTGCTGTGGAGACATCAGAAGGTTTTATTTTTGCAACAGCTACACGAGTAGTAGAATTTATGGCCTCTATTGCCTCCTCTCTTGTAATCCCTGCTTCTTCAACCAGTAAAGTTGTTTTTTTTTTTTTTTAAGGAAAGCTAATTTTAACATTAACTCCACAGTTCCATTCTGGGATGCTATTGCTAAATTATCTGCTGGCAGGGCACTGATCAAAGGTGGAAAAACAAAGGCATGCTGCACAGTCAAGCAAAAGTAAACAGCGACCATGGCCCAGGAAAATTACCTTCTTCATTCTTCCCCTTGGATGTTTGAAAAATGAAGGGAAAAGTTCAGTGACTGGAAATGGAAACCTGCAGTCCTATGACTGAAATGTAATCAAGGTGACAAGAAAAACTAATATGGGCATTTTGTCCTTATGGTACAAGACATAGGTTTGTCTCCTAACCTTTCAGGAAGCGCCTCTGCCCTTGGAAGTAATTAAAATCTTAGAAACTACAATACCAGAAAAAAAAACAGGAGAATCAAAATAAAAGAAGGATTATGCATTTCCATTAAGTTATATTTCTCATCTACTTTTTATGTAGGAAATCTATTAAAGTATGTAACTATTCTGACACAACAGAAGTTCAAGTTATTTTTCTCCTATTTACTAGCATAATGAAAAAAGTGGATTATATTGAAAAATCATGAATCAATGTGCCCTCCAAATATTCAGAATCAAATTATTTAATGTTCAGTAAGATAACTGGCATGAAAAACATAAAAAAACAGCTACTTTAAACAAATTAGTTAACAAAGTCCCACCTATTTTTTATATTTTATGACAAAATTATTAGCATCCAAGGAAATAGTCTGACTGGTTCGAAAGGAAAGGCCTCAGGGTAAAAAGAATCTGTAGGGCCATGATATTTTGCTATGTAAAGGTAAATAAAGTGAATTCTGGAATCCTGGTAAAAGCTACCACATACAAGTAGTCCTTGACTTACAACAGTTCATTTAGTGACCGTTCAAAGTTACAACGACATTGAAAAATGTGACTTATGACTGTTTTTCAGTTACAACCTTTGCAGCATCCCCCTGATCATGTGATCAAAATTCAGTTGCTTAGCAGCTGGTTCATATTTATGACCATTGCTGTGTCCCAAGGTCATGTGATCACCTTTTGCTATCTTCTGACAAGCAAAGTCAAAGGGGAAGCCAGATTCATGGGTTATTATCAGTTGCAGGAATTTATTTAACAACTGTGGCAAGACAGGGCATAAAATGGGGCTAAGCTCACTTAATAAGTGTCTCACTTAACAACAGAAATTTTGGGCTGAATTGTGGTCGTAAGTAGAGTTTTACCTGTAATAAAACATGAGCAGTAGATTCAACAGCACTATGTCACAAGGTCATAATTAAATAGCATAAGGTACTCTTTTTATACCTGCCATCTAGTACAACAGATAGCAGGACATTAAGCTGAACTAATATTAAAATCCTACTGAGCTTGGAAACTGTTAGCATTTAAGTATCCTTCCTACATGTTTGAGAGAGGAAAATCAACTACTTAAGAAAACATATTTGGGTGGCTGAGATCAATCCAATTGTCTTTCTATGTTCAGTACATACTGTGTCAGTACATTTTTGGTCTGTTGATACCTAGAAAAAAAGAGAGCCTCTCTGGAGAACCCACAGAAATGTACTGTAGCTACTCAGGTAGGTATCTCCTCAATCTAGCACTAAAATTATCTGCTAGCATCAGAGGGGTCAGCTTATGGGCAGAAATTTTGACTTTAATAAGAAGGAAAATTAATCAAAACTTTATTTCAATCTTAATTACATGGACCCCACAGCAGAGGATTGTGTTTGAGCCACAGTGTGGAACTTGAAAGATACTTCATAGAAAATTAGATTGTACAGTTTCCAATTCTGGGTAATTACCAGAGGGCCTTAACTGAGCATCAGTTCAGGAACTGAGATAATACTTTGTCAGAAAATAACTTTAATGCAGTAGGAATGATTGATTGATTGATTGACTGATTGATAGAATCCTTGATCAACAGAAAGTTCTGATTGCCAAGACTGATTTTTGGCTATTCTGGATTACCTAGTCTGCGTGAATACTTCTCCCACTGGAAAAACAATTCCAAAATATTTGAAAGTCTTGATTTGCTCAGTATTGTGACAGTTTAATTGGTACTTGTGGATTCTGGATATTCAGTAAATATGAGGACTTTTGTGCTCGTTTCATAATTTAATATTATTCATCCTTGCAAGAATTTAGTCTAATTGAGATCTGGGACAGAAGAACATCATTAGCATTCAAAATCATGGATACTGTAAGTGTCTGTGGACTAATTTGGGGAGAGGGAAGTTGGGTTGTTCTGATGGTCAACCAAAGAATTTGTGTAAAAATTGTATGATACAGGTAGTCCTCGATTTATGACCAAAATTGAACTCAAAATTTCTGTTGTTAAACAAGACATTAAATGAGTTCTGCCCCATTTACGACCTTTCTTGCCACAGTTGTTAAGTGACTCACTGCAATTGTTAACTTAGTAACACAGTTGTTTAAGTGAACCTGGCTTCCCCACTGACTTTGCTTTTCAGAAGTTGCAAAAGGTGATCACAAGACTCTGGGACACTGCAGCTGTCATAAATATGAATCAATTGCCAAGTGTCTGAATATTGATCACATGACAATGGAGATACTGCAATGGTTGTGTGAAAAATTGTCATAAATCACTTTTTTCAGGGCTGTTGTAACTTCTAACAGTCACTAAATGAATTATAGGAGATGACCAGGCTGAGCCCAAAGGAGGGGGGTCAAATGTATCATCAGGCATGAGTCCCTTCGTGCCTATAAGAGATCTAATTCCAGACCATCTTGAATTCCTTTCACTCTTAGCTACCACCAATTTGCTTGACAGTCGTAGTTCAGATTCTTGGAGAAAACTTATTTGAACTGCCTGGATTTTCTGATTTCCCTGGCACTTGACATGAACTGTTGTAACTCAAGGACTACCTGTATTGTGATGGTGCTAGTGTACAGCCTTGTCTACTCCCTTTATTGAGATGATTGCTTTAATTAAACGCCTTGTGGGGTAAAATAAACAGACTTAGGCTATTCAGGTAGCAGATATCTCAGGACATTGGTACCCATCTACGGTAGAATTGGCAAGTTTGTTCCATAGCCTAACTCTCAATATTGAATCAAAGGTGGACCTAAAGTCAATAAAACAGAATAGTGCATTCTCTTATTAAATTGGTTAATAAAACTGCAGACATAACCAAAGGCAAGCCTTAATATTGTAGGGCGTGATGAAAATTAAATACAAGTATCCCTAGTAAACCCAAAAGCTAGATCTTTAGTCTTTTCTTGCCTCTTTCCATCTGCCCCATAGATACCAAAGAGACAACCAAGCTTAACTTGTATGATAGTGTACATTTTGGTATTCAAGATGCTTCTGACTTCAACCCTGCATACTGATATATCCGTTTCTACTATAAAAAAAGTTAGGTTATTGAAGTGCTTGAAGTGCTATCACAAATCCTTAGAATTCTAAAATATTGTAAGGAAAAAATAATCAGTCACAGCACATGTCAGCAATTTTGAATTAATGCAAATTTATGTTCCATTATACAGGCAATAATTCATTGTTTAAAATATGTACCTATGCAGAGCAAAGAAGTTCGGGAATCTAAAACCGGACTAGGATACTTAGCCATCTTGAAATTATTTTTACTCAAAGACCTAAGTTGGACGAAGAAAAACCTACCCTGTATCAGTCTTGCTCCCCACCCCACAAACTGTTTCTTCTTTCTAGGATAGCAGCAATAGGTTTTGTTTTGTTTTGGGTTTTTTTTGAACTGACAGGTTTATAGGTTAACTGACACCTTCTCTCTGTGGAATTTTAATTAACTTCTCCCATCATTAATATGTTAAGGAGCTAAGGTTCTATTATATAGGGTCAGCAGTGTGTTTCAGGCCTTGCTATATCAGCCATCAAATTGAAGAATTAATGACGTGGCTAATCGTCTCTAATACTGGGGGTGGGAAGGAAAAAGAAATGTGATGTGATCAGCAGTCTCATAAAACAAGCAAGTGATCCAAACCTGGTGGCTGATGGAGAAGCCACTCTGCAAGCTTCCATTTATCACCCAGTGGGGGGGGAAACACACTAGGTAAATATTGTGACAGAGAGTGTGTGTTCACTCCAGGGAGAGACGTTAGTGTTCTGACAAGAGGCCAGCCCTGCAGGTCATCACTTAGGAAGATAAAACAGTGCGCAGTACAAGAGCATGCCCAGTAATAGCAATTCACTCAGTGCTTAGCACCTGAAACTCTAGAAGCTCTGAACAAGCAGCTCAAAGATTCTTAATATTGGTGCAACTAACAAAAAAAATCTTAAACAGCTATGTTCACTGTTGGTGCTGGAAATATTGAGCTGCTCTGATAGTTTCTAACTCTATATTCAAACAAAATGTCAAACAGTGCTCACTTAGTAGAATGGAAAGAAACTGGTCTCCCTTACATGCTCATTAATTCAAACTACTAAAGTGAATTAGGAGCAAATTATTCAATAAAGGTACCATCTGACTCCAAATTTACATTAGGCAATATAGAATAAAATCAACAGAATAAATATAAAATGTTGAAGAAGAAGAAGGAGGAGGAGGAGGAGGAGGAGGAGGAGGAGGGGGGGGGGGGNAGGAGGAGGAGGAGAAGGAGAAGGAGAAGGAGAAGGAGAAGAAGAAGAAGAAGAAGAAGAAGAAGAAGAAGAAGAAGAAGAAGAAGAAGAAGAAGAAGAAGAAGAAGAAGAAGAAGAAGAAGAAGAAGAAGAAGAAGAACAAGAAGAACAAGAAGAAGAAGAACAAGAAGAAGAAGAAGAAGAAGAAGAAGAAGAAGAAGAAGAAGAGACAACCACCCTAACCCAAGAACTGGTAGAAAAACCAGGTCTTTAAGCCTTTTCAGAATGCCAGCAGGGTGGAAGTCAAATAGATTTCAGGAGGAATCTCATTCCAGAGTGCAGGCAGGCAACACTGAAGGCATGTTTCTAACTGAAGAGACCCAGAACATATCAACTTCGTCTGACTAAACTGGTTGGACATATAGTACAGGAGTTGCGGGGGGTCCTTCAAGTAACCAGGCCCTATGCCCTAAGTAAGGAAAATAGATGGGCAGCACACAAATCAAATCAAATCAATCAATCAATCAATTAATTAATTACAGGATAGAAAAAATATTCTGATAGCCTAAATATTGAAGCCAGAGTATTTCATTGTTTCAATTTCCCACCATTAATTTGGGCTTCAAAAAATTCTACATTAGATATTGCTCCAAATTTAAAGCAAGTTTATCACAGAAAAATTCAGAAATTGAAAGACATTGTAATTCAAAATAAAAAATGAGTTTGTTAGAATACTTTTTTTAACAATTTGGGCAATGTATAGCAGCAGTCCTATAAAATTATTTATAACCTACATAATACACTACTCAAGCTGCACTGTTTGTTTTTTGCATAAAAATTTTATCTGGCTTCCATGGTAGAATGTGTACTATCATAACAGAAATGCAAAAATCAAAATCATTTACCTAAAAGTTTGAATTTCTTTTAGAGATTATTTCTTACACACCAGACTATGTTCACAGAAACCCAGTTACAATATTAAATGTACTCCCATGTGTTTTAGTGATGTTCAATTATCTGATGTACTTGCAACATTCCCACCCATTTATTTTCCTTTGTAAGTAGAGTCTGTCAACACTGCTACAAGGATGAAGGGCATGATTCATTGTCATTATTTTTCTGATGTTCTATCTAGGGCTTTTAATTCTACTTGAGTCCAGTCTACCATTCCAGCTGTGCATCTAATGACTGGAACTGCCCAAGTGTTAATTGCCTTGATGGTATTTCCTCAACTGAGTTTGGATTTTAGGTGCAGTTCATCTTCACCTTCATTTTTTGATCTGCCTTGGCTCTTTCTCCACCACTTTGGTGGATATTATAAGTTCTTTCGTTTAAGCTTGTTTTTTTTATTCTTATTCACCTCCTTTATCCAAACTCCATTCTTGTTGCCTTTTTTGGGAGGTGCCCAGAACTGCACTGTTTCTTCTTTGTCAGTTCTGGCTGGTTCACTGCGATCTCTCCATCACTGCATTTCTGTTCAACTGAAACTGGACATTCTACCTATGGTGTGCTATTCAACATTTGTATCTGCTGATCAACTTGGTTATACGCATTATTTGCTACTTTATTATTTCCAGTGCTTTCTTAATATTCCTTGTTTCTAGGTAGTATTTCCTGATCAGGTATTCATTAGTGTTCTTGTTGTTTAATCTGTTTTAGCATGCTTGCATCTGATCTTAGTCTGCTGATCTTAATTTCCAGTCTGATTTTCCATTTTATTGGTGCCTGTTTGCCTTTTTATCTTGTTTGTTGATTTTATCTCCAAGGTATTATTATCATCTTGGATGATAATTCAAGGAATTCTTTAGGAATTCTAATCTAAAAGATAGACCCTACACTATATTTTTACTAATTTTGCAATTGTGTCTTCCACTCCTTGATGCTTAGTGTCAAAGAAGAAAATCATTCCTCCCTATTCTTCTGCTCCAACTAACTCCTTTGCAAATAAAATAAAATAAAATTTTAAAAACCTTCTTCAAATTTGCCCTCTTGATCATAACTCCCATTTACCTCTCCTCTTTCTGCCTCTGTGTCCCCTGGGACTTAGCTATTAATTGATCATCTAACCAGGGAATCAGTCCAACTATAAGGCGCCCCTCCCAACCAAGTCCATATGTTCAACTCAGCAAGTCCACCCTCACCCAATTTGCCAAACAAATGCAACTGATCAGTTTCACAAATGTATGAGCTCCCTCTTAAAACCTGCCATTGCTGAATGTCTCCGACTGTAAACTCCCAGCTGCTTCTTCTTTTTTCAAAGGAATTCTATGAGACGCAGTAAATGCACACAAAATTAAGTTTAAATAAATGTAGCCAAATAGAAGTCTTGAGCTCACCACTTGTGAGGAGTCCTGCACAAGCTTGCCACCTCATCCTAATAGCAACAGCGAGTATCACTATCACGTGGCACTGCAGCAGTGCAGATTGAGTGGAAATACCATGTGACAGGCAAATTCATTAGATCTATGTCACAGAGTCACTAAGCAACCCTCCCTTCTACAGTAAAGCAAGGTGGGCTTTTTTCCCCTGGGATAGCAGGCAGGCATTCCTTCCACAGTCTTATAGCTCCATACCCCATAGCTTCCAATGCACAAAAGAGACATTCATTTCCTGCCTCCCTCCAGAAGGTTGACTGTCTTGCTTGAGTAGAGGATTGGACTAGAAGACCTCCAAGATCCTTTCCAATTCTGTTATACTGTTACTAAAATATTGCATCCTTCCTCTCTCCTAAAAAGATTTAATTAATATCTATTAAGTTTTGGGCCATATAAGGTCTAGAATCATTATAACTGTATACACATTTCAATTTAATTAATCATTAAAGTTTCAGCAAGTTCGGAATACATTCAGAGGAGGAAAAAAATGGGGAAATAATTAAAAAGAAGGGGCTATATAAAATCTTTTCATATATAGTAATGTCTTTCTTTTTTTCTATTTTTTCCTTTCATTACAATATCAAATTCCAAAAAGAAAAAAAGAAACAATTGTAAGTACTTGCACAATATTGATTGTAATTACCAGTAACTAATGGGTTTATATTACATTCTATAAGCAAGAATGTACAGAACTATTTTGGTGTAGTGGTTAAAGCATCAGGTGAGAAACTAGAAAACTATGAGTTCTGGTTCTGCACTAGTCCAATTTGGATGACTCTGGGCTAGTCATTCCCTCTCAGGTCTAGAAGGAAAGCAATGGCAAACCACTTCTAAAAATACTGGAGACAGTTGCCAGGAGTCAAAAATGACTTGGTGGAACAACTTTTAACTGTGCATGTGGCAAATTATATTTTCAGTTTCTATACTTTAATTAAGAAATATATAAACACTTCAACAGTTGTTATTTCATGTATTTGCAATTTAGTCATGTTCTCATCTTGATAAGCAAAAATTGTTTAGGAAAAATTGCACAAAACAAATTTTTTCTCACATAGCAAGTCGGAAATTAGAAGGAACACTGTTAACAGTAATTCTGTCAGTTTAAGAAATACAGAATACAAAATATATACACAGAGGGTATTGTAATTAATACTGATGTTTATTAGTAGAGGCTATTGTAATTAATACTGATGTTTATTAGTAATGTGGTGCTTAGTATCGTAATATTCTGAAGTCAAATAGTACAAATGCAATTTTTCATTTCATGCTATTTTTGACTTTCATCTTCTTAGCAAGGCTCTGTATTTGTACTTTAAATAATTCAATATTTGGACAGCGCAGTAATAGCAATGTGATACCAATTAGAAATAGAATTGATACATACAGATCCGATTTTCAAGGATCCACTGAATGCGGGGACATACAGTATTATTGAATACAGCAGTGTATTTCATGCATCTGTAATATAATTAAGTGTTACAGAATGCAAAGCTTCATAATTGTGAAAGAAACAGAAACAATTTGAAAGATCGCAGGTGTTTTCAAACTAGTGTTTATAATGATGAGAACATGGGCTACAAGAATAGTGCAGGAATTTTTAAAGGAAGTGAGATTGCCCTTTTAATTCAATTAAAATGTGCGCCCAATATGCAGAAATGAAAGTTAAAAATAAAACATTTGTATGATTATTTAGCTGCAGGTATATATGGAATCTTTGCCTTCTAAAAGAAGCATGGTGAGCCACACCACTCATTCAAAGACTGAAAGCAAAAGAAAATAATAACTTCCTTCTCCACAAATCCTTTAGAACAGTACCAGGAATCAGATTACTGGCTAAAACAAATCCAATAGTACTCATAAAAATAAACAAATAAACAAACTTAATTGAAGTGATCTAAAAAATATTGGGAAGTAAAAGAAAAAGTACACAAGGACCATGACATTGTGAGGATGTAATGCATTGTGCAAGTGAGTCAGATGGTTCAATAATGGGGGGAAACTGAGTACAATACTAAGTATTAATAGTTTCTCCATATTTAATCTCATTTCATAAATTATTCTGAATATGTTCAGCTCTTACATGTATTATATGAAGGTTAGATTACTTCTGAATGGCTACATAGTAACAATTTTTGAAAAAGACTGAAATAAAAACTGATTTTGTAGTTTCAAGTAAGAAGCAGAACTGATTGCTTGGTCATTTATTTAACCTCCATAAATTAACAAACTACTGCATATCAAAATATTTCAAGGTTTTATTTTCATCCCACTTCAAATGAAATAAAAAGTTTTGACTTTACAAATCAATAAAATCAAAACTTTCAATTTCTCAAATCTTAGGGTTCAGTTCAGTGGGGAAAAAATATATACAACCCAAATATTGTTCAAACCACTCTCATCTTTTTCTACAAAATAAAGCTTTTGAGTCATAAATCAATTTTATGATTGATTCTATCATGACATAAAATTTTAAACTTCTTCTGACTGTAGGATAGGCAACTCTATGAATAGAAAACATTACATTAGAGGTGAGATATCCATATATTGAAGAGAGATTTTTTTCAATGTCCTTTTTGTTACCTTGATAATGGACTAATAGCAATAGACCAGACCCGGTCTTCTGTCTGTATTGTATGCAGACACTGCCCAGCCCTGCCTGATGATAAGGACCAAACCTGAAGAGAGAAAAAAGATGAATGGTGCATAGTAAGATGGATATATAAATAGTTGTGCTTAAAAAGAAAATTCCTCCCAATAAGATACTTTGAACACATTCTTAAATTAATGTAAAACCTCCATTCTATTATTTCAGTTACAAGATTTGGGGAGAATAACTTTGTTTATAGCAATGAAATAACAGGATGTCATACACTTAATAATAATTATACCTCATTATATATTATTTGTTCCCAGTCTAAAATGGTTTGTGAATGATTTTACACAAACCGGGTATTGAGGTTCAGAACCTGTTTCAAATTCCAAAATTTCTCTTCACCACCCTCCAAAATTGATATTCTACTTTTCACATGCTAAGACTGAAGCCTCTGGTCCTCACTCCATTTATTCTCCCCCTATTAAAAACCTTGAGGGTATTCAAAGTTTGGCATATTGTTTGTGTTTGTTTGTTGACATTGATAATGCTTAGGATTGCAGGCTATTCAATGTCAGTGAGGAATTTGGCACCTAGTGTCAGCAAAAGCAGCAGAAAAAACTTAGCTCTTTTAATGCATCCCTATCTCATAGAGGTTAAAAATATTGCTAGGAGCATGCTATCTGGTGCCTATCAATGTGGAATGTGCATTAGCAGCTACTCAAAGCTCAACCCTAATCAACACTCACTATCCTTCCAAAGCACCCAATGCACTTACAGCTCCCATTAGAGACCTAATAGGGATTCCCTTCAAGTTAGGAGTTAACACAAGGAAAATGTCAGGGTAAAAATAAAAGCAATTCTCTGCTCATAAGGATCAGGCTTGAAGAGTGTTAGTTGAGCCAGATTCCATTTCTGCCTTGAAAAAAAACAACAATGAAGACAATTAAAGGAAAATTCTCTGTGACTTTCAAAATGCCCCCAAGGTCATGGGATGCCTTTAACTTCAGAGTAACAGAGCAAGCACACTGGACCCTACAGTATTCTGTATAGTGGATCATCCATCATAATTAAATAGTTCTGTATCTTCTCATAAACACTGGGTATGCATTATTTTTACAGTTCTATTAGGTCAGCAAAATCGTCCAAGATGAACTGTGACATAGAAAAAGGCCCATATCAAAATATGCTATCTTGAGACAAGTTCCATTGTCCTCTTGAGTCATGTTTCTATATGGTTATATGATTTGAGTCACTGTCCCATTTCATATCATATGAATGCAGTAACCGTAACTCATATCATATTTAACTATGCTTTTTACATCAGCTTCTGGGGAAGAGTTCAAAAACTTCCAAATTACATAGAACTGTTTTTCAGTAAACACAGAAATTATTTCTGACCTAATTATAAAAAATGATAAAAATAAATCCTGATTCTAAAAATAATTATCTCAATGTTTTGGGAAGAGAAATAGAAAGAAGGAATTGAAAAAAAAATGAAGAAAATGTTATGCAACTCTTCCTCTTGCTCTCCGCTCTCCTCCATTGTTTTGCCAGTGCAGAGGCCTAAAACAACACATGTTCTCAAAGCTTTGGACTATACCAGGGGTAGGCAACCTTGGCTCTTTTATGACTCATGGACTTCAACTCAGCATGGCTGGCTCAGGAATTCTGGGAGTTGAAGTCCACGAGTTATAAAAGAGCCAAGGTTGCCTACCCCTGGACTATACAAATCACTTAAATATGCTGTAGACTTTGTAACATTATGAGTGTTGCAATTAAGAAATACATTCATACTGCTATAATTTAAAGAAAATGATTATATTGCCATCTTGAGCCAGTATTTTTCTTTGTTGGGAAAAAATACTTTAAAAAAAAAACAAGCTAGGTATCTCCTGTTAATAAATGTACTACAATGTTGATCTCACACATAAAATAGACACACACACTTCCAACTGTACTTTTCCCAGCCTGTTTTTGATTTTTTTTTGTCCCATCATTAGGTCATTTAAGGAAGAGAAACAAATACAATATTCTGTTCTGTGCTAGGCTTCTAAACAGTTGGTCTTGTGCCTTTATCCAAGGACTGGAAGTTAGCAGGACTTTGGCATTGGGTTTTTATTTGTTCACAAAGTTAAATATAACAAGTACATTCTAGTCCCAGCCATCAACTGTGTTTATGTACATTGACCTGATACCACAAATATACAGTAAAACGTATTCGCCCACCTTTGCTGTTCTGTCTCGAGAACCACTCACAATGATAGACTCTTGGGAATCCACACAGTTCACTTCCTGTTGGTGCCCAAGGATCTTAAAACTGAAAGAACTATTAAGTTTATGGAGGGCAATATTTCCATCTCTAGAAAATAAAATCACAAGCAAAAAAAAATCACCATCTCAGATAAGATCATAAGGCATATAATACTGTGGCATATGATGAACAGCTGGACATATCCTGATGAGGGACCTGTTATTCTGTAAGTAAGGCAATTTACTGGATTAGGCTTTAAATTATTCTAGGCTGCAGTCACTAGATATGTGCAAAATTACAGCAGAAAATGGAATTAGTGGAAGAATAATTCCTCAGGCTCTAGCTGGAATTACAGTAGAGATATCATTGTATAAACAGAGGCATAGAATCAAGATCACGCAAAATATTAGTACCACTTCATAAAACCCTAGTAAGACCACACCTGGAATACTGCAGCCAATTTTGGTCACCGTACTATAAAAAAGATGTTGAGATTTTGGAAAAGTTCAGAAAAGAGCAACTAAGATGATCCAAGGCCTGGAGACTAAAACATATGAAGAATGGCTGCAGGACTTGGGTTTGTCTATTCTAAAGAAAAGAAAAAATAGGGGTGACATGATAGCAATATTCCAGTATTTGAGGGGCTGCCACAAAGAAGAGGGGGTCAAATTATTCTCCAAAGCACCAGAGGGAAGGACAAGAAACAATGGTTGGAAACTGACCAAAAAGAGAAGCAACCTGGAATTAAGGAGAAACTTCCCGACAGTGAGGACAATCAACCAGTGAAACAGCTTGCCTCCAGAAATCGTGGGCGCTCCATCACTGGAGGTTTTTAAGAAGAGACTGGACAGTCACTTGTCTGAAATGGTATAGGTTCTCCTGCTTGAGCAGGGGGCTGGACTAGAAGACCTCCAAGGTCTCTTCCAGCTCTATTCTATTCTATTCACTTCTGAAATATCAGCAGAATGCCAGTTTAACAACATACAGAGTTCAGTATATTTAAAATGCTAATAAATTCTGCATACTAAAAGGTGTCTACAAATTTATCCTAAAATATACCTTTCAGGGTATATATTCTTTTAAAAAAGCAGGTCTACAGTTTTAGTTTCATGCAAATTACCTGCATATACAGAAATAGTTTGACATCTTTGATGGCAATTTTTCAAATAATCAAGATTACTGCATTATTATGCAAACTCAAGTCCTATTTTGCACTAAGAAAATCAGATTATCTATATGCCTATTGAATAAAATTCAAAATTTTCCTTTATCTCAGTATTATATATTCCATATGCATGTCTGGTTTTTTGGTACAATTATTTGAATGTTGGTGTAACAGGAAGAGGCAAGGAATATAGTACATAGTTCACTACTATAAAGCTCTCTTCATAATCAATAGAAAACAATGTTCTGAAAGTGAGTTCTTCCTGTTCTCGTTCAGCTATATATCAATGCTAATCGCTCAACAATCTTCATTCTCCTCCCAGTTTCTTTCAATAAAGAACTTACCCTCCTCCACTGATAATATGGCCATTATTAACTACAAAACGGCACACATCCTCTTGGTGACCAGAGAAAACTGTCTGAGGATACCATATCAAATTGGTATCTTTAGGGTGGAGCCAATAAAGGTGGATATCTTCTGCCTGGGATAGATAGAGGTAATCACCATCTAGTTGCATCCAGGGCATTAAACTGGAGAGGAAAATATTTTAAATAGAAATCAGTGTGTGTGATTTGGTTAGCCATATATATTTCTTTAATAAATAAATTAATAAATCAGTCAATTTCATGTGGTATTTATACCAAATACATAAATATAATGTATAAAAATCAATGCAAACATTGTATATATTCATATTTGTAATCTGTGCAACTAATAGATCTCTAAATGCATTTTAGAAACCATACCATAACATTGGTAAAGTACAACTTCTAAAGGAGATCCAATATTCAATCTAGCTATTATTAGCCTGGGTGGTCTACATAAAATCGGTTTGATTTCAAATGCAAGTGAAATGAAATGCTAAGTTAGAACTTTATATTTTAGAACTTCAAATTTCTCCTTTCTTAAAACATCCGTGCTTTATTTTGTATTAATCCCAACCAAATCAACTCAAATGAAGAAGAAACTTCTTTATAGGAGTGTATTTGTGCTTCTATTTTGCAAACTTAAAATAAAACATTCTATGCTAAAAAGAGAGCAGTGAATAGGGTAGGCAGGGGAGTCCTTTCATACAAAAGATATGTAAACAAGCACAAAAAACTATACTGAAAAATTTTTGTGACAGAGAAGACTTCTATATAATGGCTGATACTGCAAGAAAAATTAAAAGCAACAAAGTGGTTCATAATAGGAAGTGGAAAATAATCTAAAAAAAGAAATAATATACCAACCTAACAAGTTGCAAAATGGGCCAGTTTAATCATTCCTTTTTAAAATATATAGGTCTCAACAATTAAGATTATTCATAACATTTAATGGGTTCATATCTACTTCATTTAATAGCAAGGGAAACTCATTATCATTATATAATTCTCTTATACTAAACATGACTATTTTCTCTTGAAATATTAATAAAACTTTGTGAAGATTTGCCATTTGAACTTGATGAAGTTCACTGTTCTCTTTACAGCATAGAATTTATTTGCAATCAATTCAACAAATTACCAAGAATTGACTACGAATATAATTCTGAGCAGCATAATTAAAATTGAACCATATAAATTCTAATTTTTCCAGAGTGTTTTGGAAAGGTTGTAGACAGAATGGTATATATTATTGTCTTTTCAGGCAATGGTCAATTATCCAGGCTTTTTGTTGAAAGTTTTGAAAGAAATTGTTAAAATCAGTTAATAGTGTTTATAAAAAGCATGCTGTTGGTTCATTGCCCGTATTTGCTATGCTATATTAACAAACACAATTTAAAATTTTCTTCATTTCTTGATGCTAACTGCCAGTTTTGTTATTACAAAACATCTGATATGAGAGATTGCTCTAGCAGAAAAAAATATATACAGCTACCAAAAATTTGAAAAAATGGTAATGAAGGATACCTTTGCCAATTTAGGTTAGTCACTATAATGTTTGCATTAAGATAATGCACATACACAGTCATACAAATATACACACAGACACACAAATATATATAGATATACATAATATGTCCTGTGTGAGTTCAAAGCTAAATAATCATTAAGTAGCAAATTTTCAAGCCCCAACAGAGTTACACAAAAGATAACCTCATTTACAATTAATAGTAAATACCTATTTTGGGGGAAACAGAAAATATTCTTATTATTTGTGGAAAAGTCTGCTATTACCTGAAAGTAATTAATTAATTAATTAATTCTGTCTATCTGTCTGTCTGTTTGTTGTAGTGGAAAAGTCTTTACCCTTCTTGGAAGCAAGAAGTAATGAAAGAGAGACTATGTTCTCACTAGCCTTTAGTCAGCCCTATTTAAAATTAGTAATCACCAGGAAAAGGATAGCATAAAACTAAAAATGTATTGAGAACTGGGATATTAGAAAAATATTAGTGATATAAGCTAGTAAAGCCTTACAATAAGCAACTGTAAAATGTCCAAATTCAATGTAACAGCCCAATAGAGACCAAAAATGGGATGAATTCCAAAGAAAGGTAACTCTAGCTGTAGATAGTAGGGTGAGGAAAGAAAAGGAATCACTTGCTTGCGTTTCCATCTGAGGAGTGGAATTCTTCGACAGCGTCCTAGCCTCCAATTCTGAGAAACTTTGACTCTTTCTTTCACTGGGATTCCTACCACTCTGCAGGAAGAAAAGACAATGTAAAGTCAGGGCCTGATAGGACTCCATGAAAATTAGGATTTTATTACAGTTCCAGTTTTCAAAGGAAAAGAAAAACAGAATTGGCCAGTCAATGTAATCCCCTTTCTGCAATAAAATATATTTGCAATCCTAGTATATAAGAAACTAAACTCTTTGAATTTTTTCAGATAGAAATCTTCTAACACATTACACTGACTGTACACGTTTCCAATAATTTAGCAGACTTTAGTATATGTATCTCGTTATTTTCTATGAATTTAGAAAATGTGAATGAATAATATTTCTTCCCATAGTTATCACATGCTTCTGACACTCTGATGCACTATTTTAGGAACCTAGAATGTATCTTTATTTAAAATTGTTTTAAATACGAATTTGAAAAAGAATGTGTCTTATTATTGCATAAAAATTGTTATGATGGTTCCACAAACTTGATTTTTTTGTTTGGGGAGGGGGTCAGCTTAATAAACTGGCTATTAAACTGGGCATCTTCTTTTTCTGGTCAATATTAAACTCAGGACCTTTTTTTCCTGGTCACTTCTCATTCCTGTTTTCCAAGTCACCGCTTAGTTTATTTTCATTTGAAAGCATGTGGTTCACAATGAATCCTCATGCAGAGGAACACATTTGTAACTATAGCTCAAAGCTATAAACTGGTCCAGAGCAAACAGGAATTGCCCAAAATAATACACAGGGAAGGAAACAAGCATTTCATTTTTAAATGAAAAATGAAAAAGATCAGTCATACATCAAGGAGGTTTTGTTTAACCAGCACTATCAAGAGATCAGAGTTTAAATGTAGTACTTGGTGGACCAATGAAGTGAAGAATGAGTAACCCTGAAATCTTCTGCATGAAATCAAACTACTTTTAAAAGCATATATAACAGTGAGAGAAGCAAACTTCAGAAATGTTTTTATCAAGGTCTTGTGCAAACTCTTGACTACCGACCCCTCAAATTCATGGCAAATTGCAAAACTAGAGTTATTGCAGCTGTTTATTATTAACACAAATTTGAAAGAACATTGTTCTCATGAAGCTAGAAAGGTGAGTTCAGGCTAATTAGCTACAGTCAACTTCAACAGTCTAGTTTAAGCAGGCATTACTGCATGTTCCTTCCTTTATTACCCTTACTTCACACTTTCCTCTCCTATTATTCTGGCCATCCTTACTGTTAAATTTTGGCCTGAAAATTACTTGTAACAATGACTTATTTTTGTCCAATAATTTATTGGTGTATGTTGGTCCACTGACAAATATGTTGACATTCCAGGCATTCCATGTACATATTTTTCACTATCATTCCAAAACTCAGGAACTCAACCCAAACTCTCAGATTTTCCATGATACAGTAAGTCTGAAGTTACATCATTACATGTAACTTCACATCTGGATATAACATTTTTGTACAAATTTTCATACAAAAAATCTACTCGTGGTCTAGTTTTATCCTTTAAAACAAGGTTACAATAGTGAATAACAGTGGTTAATACTTTCTTTTTTTAAGGCCACTACTCTAAGTAAGACTTGCTTCCCAAGGCCATTACAAAGTACAACACAAAATGTAAGGCATTTATAGTGCAACAAAATTCATGTGTACTAAAGGCATCTATCCCTGTCCATCTCAAGAGTTACTTTAAAACAGAGAGATACATAGCATTTTTCTGTGACATTTTCATTCTTTATTATACTAGAAATTCAAAACTAGAACTAGTTCTGCTCTATGCAATCACAGAAGTAGTCATAGAAGTATGTAAATAAGTAAACAAATAGAGTGGAAACATGAACTAGGCTCTGCTGCCAAATAAACAAACAAAAAGGCTGCAATTGGAGATTTTCCATCCATCAAACATGAAGTTGAATTGAAGATCTCTAACTTCCCATTAGCTGTGAGGGATAACAAAGAAAAAGCTCTTTTCATGCATTACTGGACAGACCTCAAAAATCATGAATAATACATTTAAAACAATAGAAACACACACAAAAAGTGGTGCTTTTAAACAGTTTTCTTTTTGTGTCTCAATAGGCTATGTTAGAATCAAAGGGACATTAAGCATTGGTTGCTGGGTGGTAGGTCTTAGATAACAAAATCATATTTATTTTATAACATAATTTTTTAAATACGCCAATTCGAAACAGTGAAAGTTGTATGTTAATTTTCATAGTCTTGAGAAATTTTCTTTACGGCATCTCACACCTTTTTAGCAATGAACTCCTTTCCACTGTGTTGAAAATTTGTTTGACATAAAATAAATGGCACAGGCTATGCAATCATATTCATATCCTATGTTCAATTGGGTTTAATCCCTAGTAATTGTATTTTGGATTTGTGTCTGCACTTGTCTGTGTATTTGGCTTGCTTTGTTAAATCAGATGATAATTGAATAGTTTATTATTATTGTTATTACTAAAGGATGAGTTGGGATATTCTAATGATCTAAGGATTTATTTGTGAATTCAGTTAAGATCACATTTGTGACGACACATGAAAGACCACTAACTGACATTGCAGAAGAATTACAGTTATCCTTCTTACCTCTTTTCCCAAGCACTACTATTGTTTCAAAAATGACAAAGTGCCCAAAAGAGGGGGGGGAAATCCCCCTTTAAACAAAGATCTCTTGTGGCTGCTAATGCATGGGAGAATGTGTAACCTGGCCCTGAGGCCTGGCCAAACCAGTATTCCCAGCTCTTTCCCCACTGCCTGTGGCTCAATTATTCTTACTCTTCAATTCCACTCCCTTTTCCGGCACTTTGTCACCATTATAATTTGACTGCATTCCTCTGCATGGGATCAGCTTTACACAAAACATATAGATTTATTTCACCTAAAAATTTTCTCCTGGTCACATAGACACCAAAGAATCAATTGACAGATATTATTCAATGCACCCTACTTAAAGAAGTTATTTTATTTTATATGATTATTTTACATTTTGCCCTTCAGTTATATGCCCCATGACCAAGCAATACGCAAAAATACAAATTTATAAAAAGAACATATATGTGGTAGTTTAGGAAAAGGGCAAGGAAAATTTAAAAAAAAATCTCTGCTGAGTGTCAAAGTAAGATGACTATAGAATATCTTGGGAGACCACTACAGGGTCAGCATATGGTCACTGAAATGGTTATTTCTATATGTGGCAAGGTAGAAAAGGACCTCCAGTTGTACTGCTAGGTAGTCCTTTAGTTACCTCTGACCCAAACCATCAAAGTTTTCAAATGTCAACACTTAAATGTCAATACTTTGAACTGAGCCCAGAATTAACTAATGCTGTACGCTCAAAGCAAATGTTTCCATTTGGGAGTCTGGCAGTTGTATTTTGAGATTTCAACTTCAGAAGAAATATCTAAACTCCAATCTAGGTGATACGGCAGATGGGTAACTGTGACTGGGCAAAAACTATTGAAAAAAAATAGTGGCTGACATAGTAGTCTATATTAGAATCTGTCGCATATTCATGGTGGGAATACACTTCTCTCTAAGAATGCTTGTGAACTTAAAAGTTAAAACCCATTTAATGATAAGGCTCAAACAGATACGCTTAACTGTAGATATGAAATAAGTCCTTATAATGTTGAAGATCAGCTCCTACAATGTAGCAACCATTCATATTAACTATTCTGCATTTCTTTCTCTCCTTATATTTTAACTAACATTTTCTGCCATTTCTGAATCTTACATGTTGAGAACACTTCAACATGTAAAACTTCAAACAGCATCTATTATATAAGCTAACATTATCTCCATCATACATTGGTACCATTAACACAATAAGCAAGTCTATATTTACTTCAGGTTATTAGAATGCTTATAGGGATACGGTTATACTTGAATATACTATATTGCCTACAATATCCTAAGACATCATACTAATCCTATGGGAAAGAAATAGGCGCTTTCCTTATCTATCATTTATGCTGTCATTCTAAAGGGCATATAATTCTAAGCAGTGGTGGGATTCAGCCAGTTCGCACCACTTCGGCAGAACCAGTAGCTAATTTTTTGTTGCCGAGGCCCAGAATGGATTTCCGGAAGCAGCATCCACACAGAGAACCAGTTGTTCACATATTTGAATCTTACCACTGATTCTAAGTGTCATATAATTTTTGATTGGCATTGTGCATTTTTAATAGAAAAATGTAATGGCTATTGTTAAAAACAATGTATTATTTATCCCATTTGTACCCTAATGACTTTGCCAGGACGCTTGAGGGTTTTAATAATAATGTATAATTCTCCTACTTAATCTCTTATAATTAACTCTAATCCCCACTTCAATGAATAAGAATACAGCCTGAAATAGATGAAACTGATTAAGACTTGGCTAAGCTAAAACCTAGGACATAAAGTTAACCCTAAGTTTGTTTTAACTACAATTAAGCATGTAACCATGACATGTTTGTGAAGCAAAAAACCATGAGCTTAGAGATCACAATGATTGGATTCATATGTATGCTAATCCAAAATAAAGTACATTACATTATATATTAAATAATATGTCTATTTGCAACTGGTAATATTATAATTGTCAGATTTCCCAATGTAGTTGCAACATAGTGGGCACTAAATAAGAGGAGATATAAGAAGTAGCAAGAGTGAGAAACTGAACAATTTGTTAAGCTGTGAGAAAATTATGTTTCCAAAAAACAGATTTTGTAATAGCCTAAAAGCAAACTTTATTGCTTTTCTTTGTACTATGGGATGCAGTATAATAAATCAAATAGAAACTATGAATATACCTTCAAAAATGTATATACAGTCAGGTCTCAACTTACGACCATAATGGAGCCTCCACATTACAATCATAAATGGTAATGGCCATTAAGCAAGATAGCCTCACTTAACAACCCCACACCGCATGCTGCACCTGATGGGACTGTTAAGCAAATGCATGGATCATCAAGGGAAGCAGGTGGTGCCTCAGGGGTGGAAGAGGCCCTAGAACAGGCATGTCAACTGCTGGCCCACGGGCCGGATGCGTCACGCCAAAACCGCACCCACCCCATTGCCAGCAATGGGGAAAAAGTCCCTATATCACATGACGTCACGAGTTTGACATGCCTGCCCTAGAAAGCCTAGTGCAGGCCCAGGCTCCTGCCCCAGGGCTTCTCCCACTCCTTCTGAGCAATCCCTATGCTCAGATCCTGTAATAAACAGTAAGGATTAAACCTGGACCTTCTGCATATTCTACCATCAAATTATGGTTCCTCCAATACTAGCTACAATTTCTCTTTAATGCTAATGCTTTAATGCTATTACTGATAAACTAGTTTTATAGTTAATTCATCAGAATGTTAATAGTAGTTTTAGCATCCAACTACTCCATGAAGCAAATAATACTATTAATTTAATAACAGCGAGCCAATTTGGTGTAGTGGTTAAGTGTGAGGATAGAGCAGTGAGTTTAAGACCCCCTTAAGCAAGAAGTCAGCTGGTTACTTTGGGCCAGTTGCTCTTGTTCAGCCCTAGAAAGCAGGCAATGGCAAACCACTGGCAGTTTTGTACTGATCAGGGAAGACATTCATTCCATTTTCTTCCTCTTTCTAGATTAACATAATGCAGAAATGCTGTACCTGTGATTGTCACACTAGAGGTCAGAAAGGACCTCCAGTGATACTACTTGTTCTTTTTATCAACGGACTCAGACATGCTGAAACAAATGCAGATTTATAAGTTTCATTCACCTCAAAATCTAAAAACTCTACATAACCCTGCAGACCTATTAAAACTCACATTCTAACAAAATTAAAACATTTTGAGGCTTCAGAATTAACACAACTACTGGTTCAAATAGCTTGTGCACATCTTCTAAGAAAGTGCTTTCATTATAAAGAACCAGTTGGATAGTCCAAAATTATTCTGATTGGAAAAATATACGAACACTATAGCAGAATTCCTAAAACGTTTTTCGGTTTTAAAAAAAGCAAACCCCAGCCTCACTCAAAAATAACTGGGTAAAGTGGAAAATTCTATCCCTATTTTTTTTACAGGTATGTAAAAACAGGATATACCCCTCAAAATGAACTACAATAATTTATTCCCTGGATTCGCTCTAAAGAGAGCCAGCTAAACTTGTCCTGAAATAAATAAGTCGGATTTGTCTTAACGATAGTTCTAATTCGAACCCGGGGCGGGGCAAGTATCAAAAAACTGGAGTGAGAAAAGTCACCAGCAATCTCGTATCCAATACAGTCGGCTAGTATGTTCCAGGGAACGTAAAATGGGAAGTTTCCCTTCTGAGCAACTGAATTCAAAGCTATTTCATACCCAGCACGGGACCCAACCCAACCCGGACCTGAGACCTCCCACCTGCACAAAGCAAAGTTTCTAGTAGTCAGAGCTTTAAGCAGCATTTCCCCCTCCTTCCGCCCCGCGACTACGCCGTTTCAAACACAGCCCTCCTCCCTTATCAAGCGGGCGGGCCTTGATTTCAGAGTCGCTCCTTAGCAACGAATTAGGCCGCATGCCCTGTTTTTCCCAACCAGCCTTCCCCAGCCTAGGCGCTTACAGGTCGGCGCCCAGCGCGCTGAAGCCTGCGTTCAGGGAGAAACGGGCGAGGCGCCTCCACAGCACATCACGGGAAGTGAAACGGAAAAGGCGGCGACAGGTCTGGCCCAGGCGGCCCAAGGCCCTCGCGTCCAGGTACGAACAGATCAGCAGCAGCAGTTCCTCCGGCAGCGTCCACAGCGGAGATCGGATCTCGGCCTGCGGAGGGCTGCTGGGCCTCCCCATGGAGGGGAGACCTCTCCCAGCCGGGCCCGGCAGCGACAAACTCAACAGCGGGAACGCTGCTGCTGCTGCTGCTTGCCGGGCCCGGGTAGGCCGTCGCTCTTCGGGGCGGCTGTTTCTGCCCGCCTGCCGGAGCCGTCACATGAGTGCGTCCAGCCCTCCAAAGACCGGTCTTCGTAATGCATTAAACGCCTGAACTGGCTCTGCGTGGAGTTCAGGATGGAAAAAGACAATCGGATACTCTTTCTCCCCAGGGCCAACATATGTTTCTCGCTAGGATAGACTAGTTGGAGGCAGGTTTAATTCTAATGAACTGGTAAGCAAGGATAGTTATACGTAATCTTATTGTGAGAACCTAGCCTGGGCGATTATTTTAATTCATGCACAAGCCCAGAAAACGGGTCGATTAATTATGGGTAAGTATGTTATGCAAGCAACTGCTCATGCTAGGTTTATTATCTCTGCAGGAATTTTCTGCATATTTTCCTCCCTCAGGATTGTAACGTCCAACCACTTTACAAACAATAGAAATAGATTTGTATCTTCCTGGTTCCTAAAACAGTGGTGGTATCTATATAACATGAATTGCCAAAATATCATTTCAGAAAAGTTATGCCTATATGTATTGAGATACGTCTTGAAAGCAAATTGATAATTGTTGTATGGACTGTATCCCTGAACATCAAAACTCCAAACTAAAGTTTTCTTGTTAGGGAACATCACAACTATTACAAATTCAAGTCCTTGGTCCCTAAGTGAGAATCTGTCTCTAAGCCACTTCATATTTTGGAATTACCATATTTGAAAAAAGTTCTGCAAAATGAAGGACTTATATCATATCCTGTTCATTTTAATTAATACTACACTTCTTATAATACAGCCTTATTACAATACTTAACAATCCTGTAGAAAAGATGCTCTTATGATCCCAGATATTTTATGAAACTATATAAAATGCAAGTAGTACATCTTCATTTATCCTATATCCTAATATTACACAATCATAAGAAATAACTTTTAAAAAACAGCAAGGATATTTACTTTTTACAGAGGATACTGCTAGAAAATTTAGTGTATGAATCTAAATTTGAGGAATAATATCAAAAATATTCTGATGGAATTATTCTCACCTATTATTAACCAGTGTTTCAGGTGAGGTACTAAAGAATCACCCTGTATGCAGCTTAGGTTCTTTCCGTGCACATAACTACCTTACAAACTTAGCTTGTTTATTATGAATTGTTGTGAAAGGAGACATTAGAGACTGCACAGAATTTTGTATGTATGAGTGTGTATGTTTCCAGATACGTCTCCTCATAAAGAGCAATAATTATTACTATACATTAAGAAGAAACAGATGTTCACACAACATCTCAGACACATCAAGTTTCTCATGGAGAAACTTTATTATTACAGTCCAGCACACTTTCAGGAACAATGCAAGTATATGTATGTGTAAGTATAGTCATTTAATTTTCCTTTTGTCCTGAGACACTCCATATTTACCATCTCCAGAATATCTGAAAATATAACTGATTACTGTTGGCCCAATATCTGCATCTTTTTTCATTTATTTTCATGCACAGTGGAGAGGGCAGGCAAATGAATGAAAAATATATTTAACAAAATGTGTATCCTCATCAAAACAGTTGGATATGTATGTAGATGCTATTTGTATGTTGCCAAAATCCCTATAGAAGAAATACATTGATAACTACAGTTAATATGGGCTACATATTTTACTATCAATACAGTAATTTTTTCCAAGTATGAAAGGAAGGGATGCAGTTAGTGTCCATACTGTCACAGAATCTAGTGATTAATTAAAGTCAAGGATCTTGCTGTATTGAATTGTAATCCTGAAATACCTGAGACAGATTACCTCTTTGTTTATTTCAATGGAACTGAAAGTTGAAAAGTTGTTAAAACATACACAATTATAAACAATTATAACTCTTGAATTTAAGACATTAACAGTGATAAACTGTATTCCATAATATTTTCACAGATGTGGAAATATCTTCATTTTTTTTCAAACTAGAGTACCTCTTTATTATTGTCCAAGGCCAATTTTCATGCATCTTTACGTAGTTGTGATATATTTGTTATATAGATTATTATAAAATATTTTTATAACAAAAGTTCATTTAAAATACATCAAGAGTTTCTAACAATACAACATTTACCCTCTTATAAAAGATATTGGGGTGCTTATCCATTAAAAGAAGTCAAATATATTAATTTTCTGAGTATCTAGGATGATGTATGATAGTAGTAGGAGTAGACATGAAATAAATTCCATACAAATATAGTTCCTAATGAAAGGAGCAATATAAAAGGAGATGTTCAATGTCTAATCTGCTGTTGACCCACAGAGGAAATTACTTTCATGATGCAATTTATAGTCGAATTTGTCCTTTAGTACAGAAAGTGAAATTACATTACCGTATTTTCCAGCGTATAAGACGACTGGGCGTATAAGACGACCCCCAACTTTTCCAGTTAAAATATAGAGTTTGAGCGAGAGGGGGTGGGGAGAGAAAACTTGATGAGTAATATGCCAAATCACACATGTGTAAAGGAATAAAATAGAATACCCGTATTTTCCGGCGTATAAGATGACTGGGCGTATAAGACGACTCCCGACTTTTGAGAAGATTTTCAGGGTTTAGAAAGTCGTCTTATACGCCGGGAAATATGGTAGTTCTTTTTTTAAAAAACTCCAAAATTTGAGTAGAGACAATTTCTTAAAATAATAGGTTGACTGGGTATGCATGAGCTTTGTTCTTCATATTTTATATTCAAAAAACCCCTACATTGATTTGAAGTTCCATGCCTTTGATGCACTGTATAAGTAACTCTAGTAGACAGATGAGATAACTGATGCTCTGATCTAAGTTTTGATACTACGGTAGTTATACACTGCAGTGCCAAACCAGTTAGATCAGGGGTTCCCAGCCGGGAGTACTCTCACACCCCCTGGGGTGCGAGACGATATTCCAAGGGTTTAGAAATTTCAAAATTATAGTGTATATGCATAATTCATTGCTGTTATTTCAAACTTTTGTAAGGGGTGCAAGAATATATCAGAAGTGTCCTAGGGGTGCGGGATATAGAAAAGTTTGGGAACTGCTGACATAAATCTTAGTTATCATAAAGTAAAGCTGAAAATCATGCTAGAATTCAAGTCTAGAAGCAAGTAATTGGGTGGAAGCATACAACTAATTTGTTAACTTTATTTTCATTTCCAAATGTGAAAAACATGTTTCCTTATAATAAATAACATGAATCCCAAAAGCCATCAAAATTTGCAAATTTGCATCATGTCTATCTTACACTGTAATCAGCAAAAAGTCATTATAATACACATACACTATAGCCACTTAAAATGCATTTAGTCAGGCAGACTTCCTTTTTTTGTCCTGATGTCCAGCCATTGTTTCAGTGTTTTCTCAGGTTAATAAACTTGCTTTTTTTCTCTTTCACTTGACTACTGCATTAATTCTGTTTTATCTGCAAAATTTAAGACAGTATGCAGAGCCTAATAGAGCACTGAGCATTTGTGGGGCTTCTGCTGTCATTACGTTGTGGAAAATGAAAATATTGGCTGTTTTTTTATGCAAGATTTAGGCCCAGATGAACTAAATCAGGCCTCATGAACAAAGTATTGAACCAAAGTCTGTGCTATGTTTAATTTTTCAGTTTGCAATTGTACTTTGCTAAGCTTGCTTGTTTCAAATATATTTAGAACATAAAGTCTGGAACAGTAAGAAATAGGGAACTGAAAGCTGATGGATACGGGTTCCAATGTACACTGGTATATGTGGAAAGTTATGTTCAGCAGAAGGTCAGCAGGAAGTCAGCAAAAGTCAGCAGAAATCAGCAAAAGTCAGCAGACCATCTGACTACAGTCTTAGAATGGGAAAGGGTATAAAGAGTTGGGTCTGGACTTGATTGATTTGCCATTGGCCTATAGCTGTCCTTTGGAATTTGCTATGCCAGTGGACCTCATTGCAATGGGTTATTAATGTAAGTGATGTGTTATTAATGCTTGCTATGTTCCAAATTATTAGCAAAATAAACCTCTGAATCTTAAAGTAAGAATTATTGTTTTGTGTTGCTGCCTCGTCTTTTTCATTGGGTTTTTTCCACGACAATGTATAGTAACTTCATGGAACTTTCAAATGAAATAAGATGCCTTTCACAGATACAGAAAGCAGGCTATTCTTACATACCAGCAGAATCAAACTGTTAGCAAAACAGATTTTATTATATTTACAGATTGGTTTCATAGTTTTTTTTCTTCACCACTATGAGAAGGTAGAATTTTGGAGATCAGGTAAGATACAGGTGAAACTGATTAAAAGGAAGCTGAGAGGAAAAGTTAGCAAGGCCCAAATTTCCTTGAAGTGCATGGAACCTGGTTAAAGCAACAATTTTGAAAGCCCAGGCAGAATGCATACCTCAGTGCAGGAAAGAAACATAATTAAATGAGGGGAACCATACAGCTGACCAATTCTGTCAAGGAAGGGGTAAGGCACTCAATTATTATTTATTAAATTTATATGCAGCGCATCTCAAGGTTTGACGTGACTGGCTTACTATGTAAGGAACTAAAAGTTGACTGCTGGTTCGTAGCAATCGATCGAAAGGCAGGAGATTTTGTATTAATCAGTTCAGTATCTTCATTGGCAATTGTTTAGTTTTTATATTTAATCTTAATCCATTTTTTCACTGCTCCTTGGTTTTCATTATTAAAGTTTGCATATCATTTGCATTTTCAGCTATAAAAACAGTATCATTAGCATAGTTTAGGTTATTGATTATTCTTCCTCCAATTTTAAAACAATGCTTCAATGTAGTTCCTCCATATATATTCTGCATAAATGTTGAATAGATAAGGGGAGCATTTATAATTTTGTTTCAGTTCTTTACTAAACCCTAGACAGTTTGTTTCATGTTTAGTCCAGACTGGCTTCCTAACCTGTGTATAGATTTTGTATGAGGACAATGACATGTTCTGGAATTCCCATTTTTCTACATTTCACAGCTTGACATCAACACAATTGAAGGCCTTTTTATAAGCAAATACTGACTTTGGAATTCTTTAGCTTTTTCAATTCATTCTTTATTGTATTGCATTCATCAGCAATAAAGTCTCTTGTTTTTCAACCTTTCCTAAAGCCATCTATCTGCAGGATAATCTTAAGCATTATTTTGCTTGCATATGAAATTAAGGATGTTATATGATAGTCTGCACATTCTGTTAAGACTCTTTATTTGGTAATAGTACGCAGACCAACCTCTTCCAGTCTGTTGACCACTGTGTCATTCTCCAGATTTATTGGGATAGTTTGATTAGAATCTTTATAGATTCTTTTGTTGTTTATCATATTTCTGCAGAGATTTCACTTTTGCTAGCCTTCTATCTTGGTAATAGCCACAGTACTGGTTTGTCTTCATCTTCTAGTACTTGAAATAATTATAAGAAAGAAATATCATCTAAGGTAAACACTACAAGAGCCAGCTTAGTGAAGTGGTTAAGGCACCAGATTAGAAACTAGGAGACTGTGAGTTTTAGTCCTGCCTTAGGCATAAAGACAATTGTGTAGCTTTTGGCCAATCAGTTTCTGTCAGCCTTAGAACCACTTCTGAAAAACCTTGCCAAGAAAATTACAGGGATTCTATTGTACACTCTTATGGGCTGTGTACTGTGTACTTTTCCATTTTTGATCTTGGAATCAACTACTATCTTCCATTTGCATCCTTAGCATGCTAATTTAAGGTTAGAACCTCCTTCTAAGATCAGATATCTTATAGGCTCTAAGATTGGAGTCGTCTTCTAAGTTAAATACCTTATAAGGAATTATGGAAATGCCTTTAGAGAAGGCATCTAGAAACCATTGAGACCACAACTGGTGCAAAAGAGGCATGTTTTCAGGCTTGGGGGGAAGTGGCGATGGTCCGAGATACGTAGCCAGAAGGCAAGACAAGAAACAATGGATGGAAACTAATCAAGGAGAGAAACAACTTAGAACTAAGGAGAAATTTCCTAGCAGTGAGAACACTTAACTAGTGGAAAGGCTTGCCTTCCCAAATTGTGGGTGCTCCATTACTAGAGGCTTTTAAGAAGAGACTTAAAAGACTCTCCACTTGTCTGAAATGGTAGGGTCTTCTGCTTTAGCAGGGGCTTGGACTAGAAGACCTTCAAGATCCCTTCCAACTTTATTATTCTGTAGGAAGTATCCAGGTCCTTTGCCCCACAGATTGCCAGGTGGCGACTTAAATTGGACTCTAGGGATCAGTTGGGACTGCTGCTACGTACCAGTCTCCCTGATGTATAGCAATTTCCTTGCCTAAGCTCTGATTCTATAACCTGGTTGGTAGTGGAGTTCTCCATGTTTATGGTCTTGAGGGACTTCAATTTGCCTTCCCTGTGGGCAGGGTGTTAGATAGCTCGGGAGTTCATGGCCATCATAACGGCCATGTACTTGTCCCAGGCCATTATATCTTTCAGAAATTTCCTTAGAGATTCCTCAACGGTTTCAACAATGACCAAGTTTCTAATGTTCTGCCTTCAGTGGAAAAGTTCGGATACATTCAGAGATGTCTCTGCTTGAAAATAACCCATATTGAACTGTACAGCTTAGTCAAATACCAGCCTAGGAAATGTTTTATGACATATTGTATTATGTCATAAACTACTTCAATGTTTTATAAAATCTTTTATAAAATTTGCCAAATTTCAATTCCACAGGAGTTGTGGGTCCTGTATTTTAGATGCATTCTGTAAGTTAGCTCATTTGAGGTACCTTGGTTCAAAAGATTTTGTCCTATGGTGAACTGTTTCATCCAGTTAAAAATTATAGGAACATGAGATTTAGTGATAGATAGATAGATAGATAGATAGATAGATAGATAGATAGATAGATAGATAGATAGATAGATAGATAGATAGATAGATAGATGAAAGGTCAGCAGGTTTGGGGCCAACGGAAGACAGAGCGTGCACTTTCTCCCAGATCAGATAGAACAGGGGTGTCAAACTCAATTTCATTGAGGGCCGCATCAGCATTGCGGTTGCCCTTGGGCCGGGCGGGTGTGGCCAGGGTGGGTGTGGCCTACTGGGTGGGCATGGACAAAGTGGGTGTGGCCTACTGGGTGGGCATGGCCAGCTCTACATCGTTCGCGTCAAGGGTGCCTGTGGGGGCCTGGGCAGGAGTGGGACAGATCTGAGAGTCTCTGGCAGAAGGGGGTGGAACCAGGGCAAGGGGGTGGGGGTGGGACCAGGGCAAGTGCCAAGGCATGGTCCACTGGAGGAGCCTCACTGTTCCTCTCAGGTCATGCGGAGGGGCTGGATGGTGGTGCGGGCTGCTCGGAGCCCTGGGCAGCAGAGGTCAAACGCCCAGCCTGGCCCTCGAGCACCTGCGGCACCAAGCCCAGCCCCACTTCCCCAAGGGAGTGCCCAGCTGCACTTACCTCCTCCTCAAGGCTGCTGCTGCTGTGCTTGCCCTTCTTAGCCAGGTTGCTCATGATGGGTACGAAGGCAAAGTCAGAGGGAGGCCCACTCCCTCTCCATGGGAGGAGACCCAGCTTTGTATCCAAAGCTTCCTTAGCAATAGGATGGGAGACCCTCAGGATAGGCCAGGAGGAGGGGGCAAGGGGATGGTGAAAGGGCAGCAGGGCAGGACTAAGGCAGAACTTCCCTCAGACCCTCCCTCTCCTTCTTTCCTTCTTTCCTTTCTTCCTTCCTAAGTACAGAGTGGTGGGAAAATATTTGAGATGAGGGAGGGAGAAAAACAGGCAAGAAACACAGCTGGGGAGGTGTCACCCTTCGTGAGGAATGAAGAAATGCAACATCGCCTGGAAGTGGCCAGCACATGGCCCTCGCCTACTTCACATATCTGGCTTGGTGGGCTTTGGGGGGAGGGGATGCCCTGAGCAACGTGAGAGTCAATGTTACATGCGCAATGCCGCCCAGCCCCCAGCCTGCCCGGTTTCAGCAGGCAGCGAGGTGCTCTCCTCACAGCGCCGAGAAGTTGAGCCAGGAGGTGCGAAGCTCACCGGCTTTCCACCTTGCTGCCTGCTGAAACTGGGCAGGCTGGCGGCTAGGCAGCATTGCACTTCTCATCAGTTTCGCGCCACCCGGCTCAGCCTCTCAGTGTGTGAGGAGAGTGCCCCACTGCCTGCCGAAACCCCTCCTCCGGAGCCCATCAAGCCGGATATGTAAAGTAGGCGAGGGCCATTTGCTAACCACTTCCAGGTGATGGTGCATTTCTTCATTCCTCACAAAGGGTGACACCTCCCCAGCATGCACCCAGGGGGCTGGGTCAACGCAGCAGGGCCTGGTTCCTCTTGTGAAGCTAAGACTGAATGCGTTTCAGCATAGATGGCCACCACAAAATTGTACATTGGCTCCTGGCCGGCCTGGGCCAGGGCCAAGGCAGAGGGGGCCGTTCCCTCACTGTTTCCAGGATGGCTTCGCGGGCCACATGAAACCACTTCGCAGGCCGCATCCAGCCCCTGGCCCTTGTGTTTGACATGTCTGAGATAAAACAAGTAGAAATAACTTGTGACAGTCCCATAAGTAACCCAGCTTTAAACCTTGAAGAACTTTAAAGGTGACTACCAGCAACTTGAATTGTACCTGGAAGCACACTGGTTGTCAGTGCACTCATAGAGCAATGGTGTCACATGTGCTGAATAACTAGCACCATGGACTACCCACACTACTGCTTAATGCATCAGCTGGAGTTTCCAAATACTTTTCAAGAGCAGTCCCATGCAGAACGCAATGTAGAAATCTAATCAGGAGGTTACAAGGGCATGAGTTTAAGTACAACTGAGTTCTTTCTCTATCAGACCTTAAAAGTAGCCCAGTTAGGAAACCAAAGCTATGTATGCTAATATACCTTTATTATAAGATTACTTTTCAGAGAACTAGGAAGGATTCCTTCTGCTTCTCCACCCCATCCCTTTTTTGGACTTATATTTGTCTTATTAGATCATTGTTTAGGTGGCAGATATTCCTATCACATAAGGTTATTCTCACTGCCCATTACATCTGCCTCTTTTAACAATAATATAGTCAATTGTACTCTGTTTAAAAATCACCATGTAGGCATTGGTTGTTGGAATGCTGTGTTAGCAGTGGATTTCTGTCATTGGATTGACAGAAATGAAGAGAATGTACAGAAATTTTATGTAAACGGCAATCATTTCCCTGCTTCATTTTGGTTTCCTGGGTCATACAGTCCAACTATATTTTCATCTTTAAATATTTCCAATTTTGGCATTCCAGTCTCAAGGCAAAAGCAGCATATCTTGATTGTGTGTTCTGTCAATTTCAAATCAAAACATAACCATGAAACCCATCAACCTCCTTATCTTGGGCACCAGTGGTTGGAGTATAAATTTAGATACTTATTTTAAAGGGATGTTTGCAAAGATTGATATTATTTAGCCCTTGATTGCACTTTAGTACTGTTCTTGCTGCATGCTTCCAGGCTCTGAAAGCAACACTTCCTTCTTTTTGTATGTATGTCATGAGTAGTAAAGAATATGTCAAATTCCAGTCCCTTTCAATTTGTTGATGCCTAAGATGTTTTTACATCTATGTTTCATAGATTCTTTTCATCTTTCACTGTATTGAATTTCCTGCATTCATGTTTTTTACATTACGTGTTTCCCACTAATTCTACCTTTTCAGCTTCAGCTTTTCTTTTCCTGCTTGGCAACATCAGCAACTAGATGTCCCAAAGGCTTTAATCTAGTCATGTGGTAAACTCCACTAGTACTGTAAAATATCCTCAGTCTGCTTCAGTACAGTAGCATCCAACCTAAGCGGCTGATCATCCAGCATTATATTGCCTATCACAATGTGTATCCATGTGATTATTTGGTAAAAAAGGAGTGGTTTACCATACCTTCTCATATGCAGATGAAATGATGCTATTGCTTTTGTCACTAAAGTGATCATCAACCCCCAACATTTTCCTATATAGTATCACATTACCTAATACACTGGGCATCGGGATCCTTGATGCGATTATATACTCTTGGCATATACTCTCACGTTCTTTGCTCGCTTCTGCCAAAACACCCATCACCCCCACAATGGGACAATATAGTAGGATG
>NW_015386520.1:984512-1016316 GCF_001527695.2 Protobothrops mucrosquamatus
GACCTAGGGAGGATTTTATACTGGGCTCATTTTTAGGAATTTGGAAGACACAACTTTAAAATTTGGTTTAATTCGGTTTTATAGGGGGGGATTGTATATATGCTTTGGTTTTAAATATGTTGTGCGCCGCCCTGAGTCCCGCAGGGAGAAGGGCGGCATATAAATTAAATTAAATAAATAAATAAATAAATAAATAAATGTGGAAGGCATTGAAATGTGAAGGACACTCTAAAAAAGGAACATCAGATTTTTCCATACTATATAATGAAATATCTCAACACTTGAAAAGTACCTGGAGAATGTCCAGGCTTAGAATTTTTTAAATAAAATATTTTAAAAGAAGTAAATTATTAGTTTATTATCATGTCTGCTTAAATAGATAGGTTTGAATTCTTAAAACACACTCCATGAAAAAATCTGATTTTTTTATAATTATTTCCTAATTTTATAGTTATGCTCATGATTGCAAATTACAGGAGCTGACAGAGCTAGAGGGAACTATTTGGGAAAGGCTATTCTAACAAAAGCCTCCTCATACCAATCTAATAAGCCAGTCTGTTTATAGAAAAAGCAAGTCACTCTGGCTTATTGTTAAAACTTTAGCAAGGAGTTCTGCATAAATATCTGGTTATATTTTCTTGGATCAAAACTGACACTATCCTTGACACTAGGATCATTAATATCTGGATAAAGTAATAAGTTTCTCAAACTCTCAGCATTATTTATTCTATTCTTTTCAAGATGAAGGAAACAATGATCTTCCAAGTCATAGACTTATTAGCTATTGAGACATCGAGAAAGATCATTATTGGGTTTTTTTTATGGAAGAAACTGATACATGGGCATCTGAGAAGATTCTGTTTAAAAAAAGAGAAAAGGAGTACAGGGGGCAAATGAACAGATATTTAATAGAACCAGAAAAGGCAAGAAGTGGAAATTTAGCTATTTGATATAATGATCTTGAAGAAAATTCATCTTGCAATTAAAAAAAACAACCATCCCCTTTGGTGCCAGTTGGGAATTATCCCTGAAGAAGTAACAGTTTTTTCCACCAAAGGAGAAAAAAATATTTAAAATTCTGTCTAATGGCTATTTTAATTCTGTGAATTAATAGTGAGAAATATAGAATTATCTTGGTCCTTCTGACATAAGTAACATTTGGAAGAAAATAGGAATGGTCATAGAATATATTGCTCACCCTTAGAATTACTACAGCAGTTAGAGGAAATTTACGATACTCCCATCTCAGCTAGAATAATCACTGGAGTACTATAGTCAAGAAAATTTGAATAGACACAGATTCCCTCTCTCTTATAGGACTGGCCCACTTTCAGTCAAAAGCCATGCAGAACTAGAGTAACCCTTATACAGTATTCCATTCAGTGAGTCTGCTGAAACCAACTTCTGAAGTAAATGCAATGTATCAATGATTTTTCTGCCTCCATACACACACAATGCCATCATTCCCTGGTTTATGCCCTTTTAAGCTGTATTTAATTCAGCCTATCATAGTTCAGTCTTAAGTGTCTTCAAACACAATCCATGTGATTAGTTTATGTGAATACAATTTAAACTCACTATTATGAAAAGTTGGGGTATATAGAGTAAGGTAGGATATCTGATAGGCATAAAAGTCCATAAAAGTCACACTGGTTGGCATGTAGGTCTATGAAGTAAAAAATGTACAGTAGATGGAGGTGCAGCCAATCTAACAAGATTTAAGATGGGAGAGAAAAATCTCAATTATCAGGAACAATTATTCCATTTGTGTTCTAAGTGAATAAATGTGATAATAAAATTATCAGATCTTATGTGAACTACCTCTCCGGATATGTTGGTGACTTCCAGTCTTTTTGATGGGTGTATGGGAATTTACATAGATACACTTATGTAAGGTGGTTTGCAGAACTTGGAACAAATATTTGCCAAATTTGTGCTTTTCACATTGTTGGGCTTAAGCTTCCCATCTTCCTAGTTAGCATAATATGAAGTCCAATATACCCAGAGGGCAATCAGTTATGAAAGATATTAAAACATAACCAAAAGTCACCAGGAACTATATTAAAGAATTACCTCTTCATTACCTGACTGTCACTTTTATTTGCAGTTCATTTTTCAAAGACCTGCTCTTTATGCTGCTCAAGCTTTTTACCTCTTCAGCAAATGACACTAGCCATACGGATGAGATTTTTCTCTTTTGTTTTTCTTTCCAGCTAACACTTTTGTGTATTCCTGAAATTCAAGACACCTCTGATACTAGTGAGGTACTTATCTGTAACGCCATCACTTTGAGGGATTAAAGCCAGTTACTTGTTACACACTTAGATCAAGAGTTATCTGAGTAGAGAGGCTGCCCTGTTAGGGTTGGGGAAATCTGGTTTTGATCTTGAGTTGTTTTGATTTTCTCTTGAGAGCAAAACCATGTTATTTTAACTCCTGAATAAGGTGGGCTACCTGGCTGAGTCCCTCTCTTCTTTGGCAGAAAGGATTAGAAACTTCTACAGAATCGGCTCTCTATTAAAGCAGAGTGCTCTCCATTGAGTGGCAAGGAATGGAATTGTTTTCAGATTATATGTGTGTGCATGCGTGTCTTTCCCACATCAAAGACTTTGATGGAAGTTGTTCACGCTATTGTCAGGAATGCAGGCATCGGCACAAAGGTGATTAGCAAAATTGCTTTTCTACTAGAGAAGCACAAAAAATTATCAAAGGATTAAGAGGGATAAAAAAGGTTGCATTGAATTTGGGGTGCAGTCTTCTCCAAATTATGCTTCATGGATTTCATTTCTCTGAAGAAGTAGCAAAGCAAATCAGAGCAAAAAAGAGAGAGTGAGAGCTGTTCTGCATTTATGACTTTTTAAAAAAGTATTATTTATAGCTATTAGGACAGAAACCAACCTCAAAGCCATATCCTTTGACCCGTTGAGCAATTTCATAGAGCTGAGTAACTTCATTCATTAAAAAATTAAGATTATAATGCTCTTTCCTTCCATAGGAACACAGCAAATTTCAAATATGAAATAAATATAATATTCTGACCATAAGAAAAATTTGGAATACTCCTATAAAAGAACTTTGGATCAATAAAAGGTTCAGCAATTTTCTACTGTTGCTCTCTGAGGATCCTACTCTAGTAAGAATCTGTATCAGCTAATCCAACCAAGATATAATTTTTCTTATATAAGTGGTACCTATCATCTCCCAGCTATTCAGCTTCTGTCTCTAAGTACAACCTTAAATATATTTGATGTTTGAAATACTAAGCATAAAGAGAGAACAGGACAAGCAGTGTCTGCACTCTAATTTCCTCTTCTGTATGGGAACAAAATAACCATGTTCAGTTGAATAGGGTTCCAGCTTTAGTTAGATACAACATTGGAAACATCCATGTGTCTTTTCCAGATTTAATATTTTAAAAGAAATATTGGTCTTTTATGACAATAAAAAGAGGTGAATATTAGTAGTTTTAAAAGATAAGGAAAGGGATATGTAGCAAAATCTGATGCAGCAAGCTTAGTTGGTCAGTGGCTTACTATCTGCTCCTTCCAGTACATTCAATATTACTTCTACAGTAATTCAAGATTGACTGTAATCCACAAATCCATTTATAGCTTCCACTAAGCAGACTGAAATGTCTACCATGCATTTCTGTACAAAAATAAGTTTAATTTAGTTCAGTAAGGTTTACTCCTAAAAACCAGTCTAGATAGTTATAAATCCCATAAAAAGCAATATCCCTTATGTCTAACCAAATATGTTTAGGACTGTGTTACTGTTAATGCAGCTCGTTTTCCAGGATATCCATTTAATTTTTGGGCCAGAATTCTTTGTTACCATACAAAACATTCAGCCGTGTTTTGAATTTTATTTTATTTCCTCTTTTTAACCAAAATGTTCTTAAGTATCTCTTCACAAGGAGATCATTTTAACTTTAATCCAAACAATGTCATCTCTCTCTGTGCCCCAGGCTATATCAGGTTGTCACTCACCAGCCAGCTGTGGAATTCTGAAAGATTCCATTTAAAATGCTTTACAATTCCAAATGCACAATTTCTAATGCCACAGTGTGACTGCCACACAGACTGTGAAACGCCCCAACCCTTCAGGCTTCAAAGGCCGGACATCCTTGATCTCCAGAAGGAATGTGTTTGAATCCTGGGTCTTTTTAGTGGGCTCTTACAAAGATATTTATTTTAAGAGAAGCCTCCCCCCTTCACACTTGAAGCCTGACCTTGCTTTTCTAGAAATCAATAGCAAAATCCCACCTACTCCTTTGATAGCAGAATTGCGCCCATTTCAGTGAACATTTTTTGTGGGCTGCTGAAAGCTTTTGTCATGAACAATTAGAACTTCATAGAAAGACTGCTTGAGCCTACTTTCTATTTACTGCAAAGGCAAGAGTCAAAGAAACAGTCCATAATATGACTCCCCCCCCCCAACACACACACACACAGAGACCCACACACAAGATTCACAGCCCTTTTAAAGCTTTTCATTTGCATTACTCTCCTCCGGCATGTGCCCTTTAAATGTAAAATTATGTTCAACAAATTTCTTTTCTGCTTAATTAAACAAATCCCCTATAAAGATAAGTACAAATTGATTTAGTATGCTATATTCCCTAGGAATGTATAGCTTAGTATATTTTTTTGTATATTCTCCACAATAATCTTTGCTGATCAAGGTGCTTGTATTATCAACCATCCTTTCCTTTTCTTATAAAACCTATACAGATTAAAAGAAAAAAAAGTTAATGTGTTAAGATGAAAAATGGAAAACACTCTAATTATGCAATGCTATGAAGTAAGGCCTATGAAATAAATGGGGGTTGCTTCCAGATAAGTGTGTTTAAAATGGCAGTGTCATTTAAAATATTACATGTGTATTTAACAACAAACACATATATTTAAATGTTTATTCTATCCTTTCTGTACAGTAACGATTAATTTAACATCGAGTTACAGACTTTATGATTTACAAGATTGCGTTTTCAAGACTGATTTACATTACATGAATATATACTATTTAAATAAATGAATAAGTTTACATTTGAGAAGTCTGGATTTTATTATAATAATGATTTATATTGGTACTAAGTATAATTGTGCGATGGAATAGCACTAGGATAGAGTTATTATAAGTTATTTTTAGTAAGAGTGGGATGCAGGTTATTAAACATCAATATATGCAAGCCATGATCAGAGACAAAAAAATCTTGCATTTCTTTCATTTTTAAAATTTTGATAGAATATGCAGTCTTTCTTTATAGCTATAAACTAGAGGTATATGAATTAATGGAATAATAAGGTTATTTTACTTTATGGCAAATTATATGGATTTCATGGAACTATCCTTCATTTTGGGGGGCAGCCCCTGAATTTTCATCAATATTGCTAGAGTGTGGGGGTGGGGGGTTATTATATTATTTTATTTTTCCTTTTATTTTATTTTATATAGGGTGTTTTTTATTAAGTAAGCCGCCTTGAGACGCCATGTGCAAGTAGGCAGTGATACAAATTTTATAAATAAATAAATAAATAACATTGAAGGAATATATTTTTGATAGTACCTTTAAGAATTCTTAATAACATAACAGTTTTGTTAGGATCACATCATGTAATATGTCGAACTTGCCACAAAAAAAGCATGCTATTTTTGTGTGTTTGTTTAAAAACCCCATTTTTAAATAGTAAATGTTTTTCTTCAGAACAATGAGGACTGACATTTCTGATGGTTTTAGCATATGTGATCCAGGTCACACAATTTTTTGATGTATTGTATATATGTGCAGTATGTCACTGTATTATATTCTGAAAGAAATTAATGAGGTTGCCTTTCTTAGTCCAGACTCAACTATGTTAAATCTCTCTTCTAAAACAGTAAAGGATACATACATTCAGAGGCAGAATGCTGAATTCTTTAAGGCTCCATTCCACTCTTCTCTCGTTTCTGTAGTGGATATTTGCAAAATGCTGTAGATCTAGTATTGAGTCTAACCTGATCCAATTATTGATGATTAGATCAATTTATTCTTTTCATCCCAGCAATGCATCGTTCTTTTATAAAACTATTTCATGCATTTGGATCAGTTTTATCATGCTATTCTTAGAAAAATAAAATTAAGAAAATGTTAGCTTTTACCCCCCAAAAAATGTAAATACCCACTTAAATAATGGTATATACACGCTATATTTGGAGTGCAAAGAAAATTTCCTATTAAATGATCTAGTGTACTATTTCCTTCCTTCCTTCCAACTAATCCCTGCAGTTTTCTTGGCAAGATTTTGGAAGTGGTTTGCCACTGCCTGCTTCCTATGACTGAAAGAAACTGATTGGCCCAAGGTCATCCAGCTGCCTTTGTCCCTAAGAACTTCTGGTCTCCTATTTTCTAGCCTAATGCCTGAACCACTAAACCAAACTGACTCTCTCATTTTTAATTAATTTTATAAAATATTTTTATCATTTTAATTCCTGCAACCTTTCTTGTTAATACGTATGAAGAATGGTTGCAGAAATTGGGTATGTCTAATCTAGCGAAAAGAAGGACTATTTTCCAAAGCACCAGAAGGCAAGACAAAAAACAATGGATGGAAACTAATTACGGAGAGAAGCAACCTAGGAGAAATTTCCTAACAGTCAGAACAATTAACCAGTGGAATGGCTTGCCTTCAGAAATTATGTGTGCTACATCACTGGAGGCTTTTAAGAAGAGACTGAACATCCACTTGTCTGGAATGCTATAGGGTCTCCTGCTTGAGCAAGGGGTTGGACCTGAAGACTTCCAAAATCCCTTTCAACTCTGGTATTCTGTGAAAGAGAAGATAAAAATGAATACAAACTAATATATATTAAGAAAAGGGGGGGGGGGAATCAAAGAGAAAGCTAAAAGTGTAAAAAGAAAAAGAAAAGTAAAATTGGAAAAAAAAACCCGCAAAGCATCACTCTCTTCTTTATATAATCTATCCTGTCTAATTATCAAAACTTAAATCATAAATTCATTTTTCCTCTTTCATTCAAAAAATCTATAAAGTGTTTCCAGTCAGCAATAAATGTCGACATTGTCTTTTCTCTGCTCAAAGAAGTAAATTTAGCCATTTCTGTAAGTTCCATCCTCTTGACCAACCATTCCTTCATTGTGGGTAATTCTGAATCTTTCCATCTTTGTGCATACAAAAATTTCACTTAAATTTTAAATAATTTGAATAAACATTAAACAGTAGTGGCAATAACAACAAGGACAGCAACAGCAAGATAATAATCAAAAATCCAAAGTCAGTTCAGACCATATTTTTAATTGGGGAGTTTAATTAATATTGATAGGAAGACTATACCAATCGTCTGTACCAAGAGATTCTATTCGTATGCAGACATGAAAATAACATTTTAAAATTCAATAGAATAACATACAAATAAAATCAACATTAAAAGACAAGAAAATATATTGGGCAAGGATGGCCAGTTTAAAAAGACTGAGTAAATCCACAATGATTTTAACAGTAGAGCAATCGTATCTGTCTGGGAAAAGTATTTTACAAATTGCCATTGTAATATAATGAGCAAAAGGTACTTTCGGAAAGTTTTAAGATATGGGAAAGGAGCAATAGAGAGAAATGTTTCTTCAAATAATTAGCCTCAAATAGTTAATAATTTAAAGAAAAATACCTGTACCTTTCACTGGTTACAAAAACAAAGTGGCAACAACTGCAGCTCTTTTAAATGTAGTATAATATGAACTCATCTGATCACATCTGTAAACATTTCATACTAAAATAGTAAAATCTTCTGACATATATTTTAAACAGTACTGTAGACCACTTAAGGATCTATGAAAGCATAGTTAAATATGACCAGACAACTTCTGATTTAGAGCTGACATGCTTCATAAATCAGCAGAGGATTGATAATAGGCACTTTGAACCTCAAAAGTCAGCTCAATCCAGGTGACAATGCTGAATCCAGGAAGTCTCCCAAACTCTACACTTAATCTTTCAAGGTGCATGCAAGACTGTCTAAAACATTGCACACACAACTTCCATAAATGAATAAGTGACTCAAAGAGCTTAAATGTGGTCAGGATTTAGCTTCAATTCATTGGCTTCATTTAGTTCATTCCTGAAACCAGATACCCATGTGGATTTTCCTTATTCAAATGATAAAAAATACGAGATTGAATTTCATTAGCATATTGATTATACCGCATTCTAACTCATTCAGTAGATGAAGAAAATAAACCAACTAATTACATAACTGTGTAAATTAGGCAGAGCAGGATGTAAAGGAAGATGGCTATCTGTTTCAAAGAAGGCCAGGATAAAGAATAGACATTTCCAAATATCTTAACTCATTATCTCTTTCAAATAGAGAAAGCAGTTTCAGTATAAGACAGAATTCTTAAACTAAAATTAGAGCAGAAGAAATTGAAGGTCCGATAAATCTAGAGTCAAAACTTAATGTTGTCAAAGAGCTCAAGGAGAGGATAGGTTTTAGAAAATGTTTTCTGACAAAGATTTATATGGATGGTTTAGCACATAAATGGTTTACCATGATATGTCAGTTCAACTAATGTGATTTCTAAAGCAATAATTTATGTCTTAGCAGCAATATGTGAAACTAGCAGTTGTGACTTTGTAAACAAGCCTGATAAATAATGTTTCATTTCAATGCCGAACAACTGATAATATGGGGAGAAGGGGGGAAACAGGAATAATCATATAGTATAGGGGAGGAAAGAAAGAACTGTGTGATGACCTAGAAGTGAAGACGCTCACCTACCACTCAGAAGGTTGAGAGTTCAATCCTAGGCAGAGGCAGATGTTTCTCTATCAGTGCAAAGAGAAAATATCTGCTGCAAACTCCACATAGGCATCAGGAAGGGCATCCAGCCAGTAAACACTCAGCTCCATTCAGTCGCTCTGACTCCATCCCAAAGAAAGGGATTAAAGGGTCATAAAAGGGGGGGGGGGGAAGAGGGAAGGAAAGAAAGACTACACTCTACAGCATGAGCTATAAACATTAAAGGAAAATATGGAGATTTGAGTAGAAATTAAACAATAGAAGAAAGTATAGAGTAACAAAGATAACAGAATTCATGAATTGATCAAATCAGTTTTCCTATTGACTTTCTCAAAGGCATTAGAACTTTTAAAAGTTGCATCTACAATAAGACAAGATTGAGATCTTTATCTACCTGACTCTGTGTTTCACCTTTATGCCAACAAATACAAATGTACAAACAGAAGGATGGCACTTTACTCTTTTGTAAGGCATGCTTCACATCTCTCCCTCATCTCTGCTTCACCATCCCAACTCTACTTCAAACCCTGGGAAAAAACTCACTAAAGAGATTTGCCGCCTAAGGGACCGTTTCGTTACATTGTGTTTTCTAGCTAGACCTGAACAGACTGAAATCAATGCAGCTCCTTCCTTCTCCCCCCTCTCTTGTGTCTATTTTTTGTTCTTAGTTTGTGCCCTCTGCCTTAAACAAGTCCAGTTTAGTTACATCCCCATAGCAATGAACTGTCCAGCAGCTTCTGTTTCTTGTAAAAACACAAGGTCTTTTTCATAGGTTTCAAGTGCCTCGTCAGTTCAAAATGCCCAGAGCAGGGAGGGGTGCAGTTTGCAGAATAAGAATGCAGCTGTTTTAAGGATTTCTAATGCACTTATCACCATGGTATCTGAGTGCTTTTGTATTAATATAATACACGACACCAGGCATCCATTGTGGTACAGCACTGGAGATCAGATTTACTAGAAAATTACTTGCAAGATTACAAGAAAACAAATGTGCAACACTGTGCATGTGTGTGCTGATATCTAGCAGTGAACTTTGGGGGATACTTATTTATCACAAAGTAGGCACCATTGAACTCAACTGGACTTACTTCTGAGTAAATCTAATTAGGAATTAAACTGTAGGAATTCAGTAGTAGGAATTTTACAGTTTGGGATTTTGTATAATAGATCTAACATCAGTGGCAATGGATGGATCTTAAATTTGAATAACAGTTTGATATTAAAACATTTAAATTCACATATCTGATATTGAAGCATGAGACATTTTTAGAAGTACAGTGAATATACAAGTCTCCTTATGTTTAGATGCTTTGTTCTGATTCACTTTTATTTCTCTGCTAAATTATTATAGTATGATAATTTGAAAGAATTTCAAGTTTGCAGAATTCTTGTTCTTCGATTCCTGGAAAGAAAGGAATTGATCCCATCAACTTGTTACTGTGGTATTAATGCAAAAGCAGATCTAATTAGTTAAAAAAGTTACTCTACCACTACCTATTTTGGGATGACTGGATTATCTAGGCTGGTTATAGTGTCAGATACTTCCATTTATTAATTACATAAATGTGTTTATTATTTAAGTGAAGAAAAGGAGGAGAGGAAGATAAAGACAGGTATCATTATGTCTGCAATCATTCAGAAACTTTGGAGTTACAATAGTTTCTGAAACTGTGTACAACTGGCTACATGATACTAGTTCTTTCCTTTTCTAAGTGCATACAGATCAAATATTTACAATAACCAATGTAGTATGTATGACACAGATCACAATCGGCTCTCTGTTTTGAAAAACAAAGTTTGATTTATATTTATATTTTCTCGTTTCCCTTATTTCTTGCCTACCACACAAAGTGTGCTGATATTTTAAAAAACACACATAATAATATACCCCAGTTACAATTCAATTACACAATACAGTTTTTTAATAATTTAACCACATCATTAAAAGCCCTCCCATATTTCTGGATTTGATGAGTTTCCATGAGAAAAAATGTTCCACGGCTATAAAAAATAGTTGTGTATACTATTATCTTTCTTAAGAGTGAAGACATATCAAAATGCAGTAGTCTGCTCATCTGCAAAGATAGGAAAAAGTGTAAAGAAAGAGGTCCAAGCTGATAATAGCAAATATAATAGGAACTAACATTGCATCATATTATGCTAGCTCAGTACTGTCTTATCTGGTTGGAAGTAGTTCTCCAAGGTCTTTCCCATTACATGGAATGGAAATGACAGCAACTACATTTGAAGCCTGTTAACTTATAAAACAATTGCACTGTCCTGAATTACAGCCATTCCTTTATATTTTTAGCATATTTGATGTAGAGTGCAATAGCTTCTGTTAACAATCAGCTATCCAATGGATATTAAGAAATATCCAGATAAGGTTAGGTTAGCTTTGGGTTAGCCTTATCTGCAGGAAGTTTAATTTTAATTTAATTTTAAAGCTGCAATGCAACCTACACAGCAGCCCCACAAAACGTTTCTTCTTATAGCCTAATTTTAGTATCATCCCAGTTATCTATAGTTGTTTCATCCCAGTTATCTATAGTCAAATTGTGCTATTGTGCAAAAATGAGTTGTTCAGTAAATACAGATGATACATCTTGGTGGAATTAAGTTATTGTCATCAGATAGATAATTACTGTTATTCATCAGATTTTGTTTTATACTTTTTATCACTGGGAAAGAAGAAACATTGGATTTTTTTTGTTTCAGATGCCAAAATAGATTGGACTTTATCTGGCATTAGGTCAAAAAAAGGAAATAAAAATATTGAAAGTTAGCAACGATAAGTAAAGATAAATGTGGATAGAAGTTTTAAAACTCCAGAAAATGATGTGGCAATCACATATAAACTCCCACTATGTGGGAAATAAAAAGGGATAACTATGATCAGAATATTCATATGCTTCATTCCTACCTTTATTGCCAAAGGTAATAATTGTAAGATACTATAACAGCTGTAATAGTACATTGTGTATGTTGTATTGATTTTTACAAGAATCCCCAGTGATACTTATTTAAGACTTTTCTTTAAAATCCCCTGTGATGAAATATTCATACTATCCCCAGGCAATTATTTATTTTTTCAATTGTTTTCTTGATGTTGACTTTCACTTTTATTTAATACCAGGCTTTAAAATACTGGAAGTTTGCCCTTTTCCCCCCAAAAAAGAAATGCATTCTGTCTCTTTTTTGTATAACAGTTAATTCCTTTTTATCAGCTTTATTGTTATTCTATTAATGCTGATTTCTCAGGGATTGAGGCAAAGTTTTAAAAATAAGGTTGGGGCAGATTTGTTGGGCCTACTGACCTTTTCCCACCCAGCAATTTTTTCTGTCCCAGTGCAGAATGACAATAGAGTCCCTCGGACCGAACCACTAGAATTATCTGTTGACACCACAGCAGATTTAGAGCAATTTTCTCAGTCCCCCAAAGCATCTTGCCTCAGAACCAAGCATGACTTCCCCACTCACTCCCTTTTCTGTTGTTGTTGCCGTGGCTGTTACTGTTTGTTTCCATTCCCTCTCTTTTATTCTCTGTTTCTTTCCCCCCATTCTTGACTCTGACAGGAGCTCCCTTTTGTGCATAACAAGCCCTTCTGATCTCCATGAAAGGCTAGCCCATGTCATTCTTCCAGATCATCATTGTATGACATGTTTTTATATCAGCCTGACAAAGGAGCTATTTGATCAGGGGGTATGGTGTGTGATTGTAAGAAATTCAGCTTGCTGGTGGTAACTATTGTTCCCCAAAGCGGCTCCCTGACCCCATTCTATTCAAGGGAAAACTCCCTTGGAGTGGCCCCTATTCATTGAGAAACACCAGTCCACAGTCTCACTCTGGGAGCATGTTCAATTCAGATGCATGTCACTGATATTGCCCATTGGCCAGTATTTAACCCTTTTGCAGGCATTAGATTCCCAGGACAACAACTGTTATCATAGCAATGGTCTCTGGGGGTTAGCAAGGCATTCCAGCTCATTTTGGCTCACTTTATCTTGAAGAAATTGAGCCTTCTTTTCAAAAAGTCAGGTTGGAAGATCATTTGTCTGCTGCTTTCCGTCCTGCCAGGCTGAGTTTCATGCTCCCACCAAAATAGCTGAAAGTGTTCCATGATGAATCAGTAAATGGCCCAATGAACAAGCATTGGGGGTAAAAAGTGATTTTGAAAATCAGTTTGTAATTCATAAAAAGAAACTCAAACATCCTGTAGAGAATGCTCTTCATGTTTAAACATACAGTTATCCTGATCCAGCAATCAGTAGGAAAGAGCGCTCTAATCATGGTTCAAACTTTTCCATCGAAAGAAGCTTAGCCATTCATTTCAGGGGGGGGGGAGGGCAGGGGACACTTAACCCAATGTGTTTCTCACATTCATAGAGCTACTGCTGACCAGTGAGGACTATAAGGATGCAAGCACCTGTATGAGGTGTGAACCCACAACATATCTCCAGATTAAAATAAATTGGATATCTCCCAAATATTTCTTTGTGCTCTTTAGCCAGTAAGCAAATGTATCTTCACAATATAAGACAAACTTATACTAACTTTGAATAGATAGAACATAAGAATTAAGAATTAAGTACATTAACAGACAGTCATATCTATAGTATTTTTATGTTGGCTAATTATAGGCTAATTAATGGGTTTTTCTGTTTTCCTTATTCCAGGACTATCTGACACAATTACAACATACCTTATTCTTCAAAGGTAACTAAGCAAAGACCAAAAGAGATAGCTCATCTTCCAAGGAGCACAACTGATTTCACTTTCAGTTTGGCTTACGAAAGATAGTGGATCTTTACAGGGTCTAAACCAGGGGTAGGCAACCTCGGCTCTTTTATGACTCATGGACTTCAACTCCCAGAATTCCTGAGTCAGCATAGCTGACTCAGGAATTCTGGGAGTTGAAGTCCATGAGTCATAAAAGAGCCGAGGTTGCCTACCCCTAGTCTAAACTGTCAAACTGCCGGCTCACGGATGCGTCATGCCGAAACCGCGCCCACCCCATTGCCAGCAATGGGAAAAAAGTCGCGATACGTCACAACACGTCATGTGATGTTGCGAGTTTGACACACCTGGTCTAACGCATGGGGCTTGCTGAAGAACAGCTTTTTCTATATATTGTTTAAAATGCCCATGGCATTCGTTTCACACTCCTAGAACTTCTTACAATATCAAAACTATAAGATTGCCTTTGTGGAAATGTAATTTGAGTTATGTATTAATAATATGAAATTAATTTACAATCGTTTTGATGACCAGCATTCTTTATGTAGAAATCAGACAATATACAGTATAAATAATGGAAAAATGATAAAATCATAGAGCATTACCACTCTAATGCAAAAATTAATATCTGTATTTAAAATATCCTCCATGGCATTTATACCATATATTCTATTCAATTGTTTCTTTAATTGAGTATTTTGCAAATCATAGAGTATATGCTTAAATTCCAAGGACCAAGCCATTATGACAAACAACTTTAACTATTTTCTAGATAAAAATGTCAACTGATTGTTGTTATTTTTTTAAAAATGCTTCTTTGTTTTTCATGGCATTTTTCAAAGTCCACAGAAAAACAACTGCAAGTTAAAACATAACATGTGTTTAATAATAATCTGTTTTATAGTTCACTGTTTTTATATCTTAAACATCTTAGAATGAATACTTAATTAAGAACTTTCTAGCAGGAGATTCAATCCCACAGATACTACCAAAAAGTATGATTTGTTTTATTTATAAATCAAATTTGTATATCTGCCCATCTCACCAAAAGGAACTTCTGGGTAATGTACAACAATTAGGTAAATCAACAAACATAAAAACAACACATTAAAAAGCAAATATTATAAAACAATATACAAACCTAGGGCAGAGAGAGGATAAGAATAGCCATCTCAACAATGGAGCCATCTAAGCATGTCTATCAGGAATCCCAGACCTGATAACATAACTAGATCTTGAGGGAATTCTGAAATGTCAAAAGGGATGGGGCTAATCTAATTTCATGGGGAAGTATCTTTATAAGACAGGTGCCACAGCAGAGAAGGCATATCTCCCGTGACCCACCAAATATAGGTCCCTAGCTGATGGTATATGTAGCATGCTTTCTCTGCCAGATCTAATGTGGTGGGTTGATGTGACTGGGGAGAGGGTAGCCTGGTCCCATGTTATAAAGGGATTTAAAGATTAAAACCAGCACCTTGAATTGGACCCCAAAGCAAATTGGCAGCCAATGCAGCTCATAGAGCAGAAGTGTTGCATGTGCTGTTCTAGGAATGCACGTAACTGCCCATGCCACTGCATTGTCTACCATCTGAAGCTTCTAGATAGTCTTCAAGGGCATCCCCATGTAGAACACATTGCAATAGTCCAATTTGATGTTGACTAGAGCATGAGTGACTGTAATCAGAACCTGCCGATCCAGGAACAGGTGCAACTGGCACACAAGAAAAGGTTTAGCAAAGGTCCTCCTAGCCATAACTGCCACCTGCTCATCAAGCAGAATTGTGAGTCTAGGACAGCGGTTCTCAACCTATGGGTCGCGACCCCATTTGGGGTCAAGCAAGGCTGTCCACCATTTTTTCCCCTTTTCCGGCAGGTGCCTTACCTCCCTTGAGCTGGGCCAGCTGGTGGTCGGCCTGCTCCGTCTCTGCCGCTTGCCAGCTACGCCTCGGCCGGCGCAGGGGGCGGAACCACACATGCGCGGCGCTTCCAAGCAGGGAAAGTCCTCGACGTACGACCGGTTGGGTAGTCCTCAACTTACGACCGGTTTAGTCCTCGACTTACGATCGGTTTAGTCTTCGACTTACGACCGGTTGGGGGTCGCGGCATTAAAAAGGTTGAGAACCACTGGTCTAGGACAACCCAAGATTGCTCATTGGGTCTGTCTGGGGCAGTGCAACTCCCTCTAGTACAATGATGGCATAGTCATGGAAGCAGTAGGCCCTAAAATCCAGAGCCATTCACTCTTGCTAGGATTCATCTGAAGCTTCTTGTTCCCTATCCAGATCCTCACAGATTTTTAACTATCCTTAATTCTTTTTAAATTTTAACGTCTATATACTGTTTTTATGTTTTAATATTCTATTTGTACATTGCCTTGAATTCCTCTCTGAGGGAGATGGGCAGTTTCAAAATTTGATAAATAAATAAATTTCTATATCACCCATCTCACCTAAGTAACTCTGGGCAGATTATAAATAAAAACAGTAAAAGGTAACTGTAACAGTTACTTATCATTATTACTTATCATTTGAAATGACAAAAGCAATACAATTTTTTTTAGAAATTCAGGCTGCTGATAGACAGTTATTTACTGGCACAGAATTTAATAATTTTCAGTTTTATGATTATGGTACTCAGCTATATAAATCAGAGATTTCTGTAACTGAATCGCAAATAACAAAGACAATTCAGTTTATGAACTTTGGAAAACCCTTGGCCAGATGGATTTCCAGTTGAAAGATACAGAACTTTTATAACCCTATTGGCATCTATATTGTTAGAGGTCTGTAATCAATCATTTAATCTCTATTCTTTTATGAGGTTTGTACTACAGTAATATTAAAGCCTGAGAAAGACCTTACTGGATGTGTAAATTATAGACCAATATCTTTGCTCAACATGGATACTAAAACATTAACTGTGACGCTAGGCAAGAGGCTACAGAAAGTAATACCATTTATAATCACCCATCTTCTTATGGGTTTATAAAAAAAATAGACAAGCATCTGGTAATAGCTGACTGGTGAAAGATTCTTTGGTATCAAAGCAGATAAATTTGAATCAGCTGTTCTAATTTAATTATACACTGAAAAGGTCTCTAATATGGTTCAGGTCAAATTTATCAAATAAATAAACCTACATAAGAGGTTTCTCCCATCTTTTGTACACTGGATTTCAATGTGGTATCTTAACCCAATAGCAAGTAGAGTGATCTATTTTCTTCTTTGTTTGCTTAACATTTCTATGCTATTGCACTCAAAATGGCTCTCAATAAGCCTATAAAGTTTTATTGTAACACCTAGCAAAATGTTTTTGGTCTCATTTAATCTTTACTTTGCTTCATGAACCATTGTCTTCCTCTATTAAGATAGTCTTAAGATTTTAAAAATGTGCTGGTACTTGACACGGAAGATAAATTATTCTTAAATGCTAATACTATAATATGGTTATTCTGGATGATTATATAATCTCATTACCAAAACCTATTAAAATTGTACAGCTTATACAGGTAATACTCATATAAACCACATAAGAGTGCTAATACCACTGTTTCTTAAGCTGAAAACATCTAATTTGATGCCTTTGGGATCCAGCATATCTATAGATTAGTGGAAAGATTAGGCTTTACAATTTGTACAGACACTATAAAGTTTTAGATTTATTTTTTTAAATGTATCAGTTTGTTGAATTAAATATGTCAAAGTGTATACAGTAGATGTAATTGTAGATGTAACTTGATAGTTAAAACTTCCATTAAGTTTCTGGGACAATATTAATATCTTGAAATAAATATGACTTCAAAGTTAATGTATACGGTATTTAAAGGGGGAATCTAAAGTTAATCCCTATTAAATGCTTTACACTGGTATGTAAATTAAAAAGAAAAAATGTATGGCAAACTAAGACCTCAAATATCTTTGTCCAAAGTAAAGACCTTATGATGGTGGTGGCTTTCATTTATCAAATTTTCAATTACATCGTTGGGCCTGTTGAAGACTCAGGGTGTAACACCTCTGAAATGTTGGTAAAATTTAGGGTACAGGTATGTTGAACAAGGATCCTTGTTAATAGCCTTGAAAGCCACCAGATACACTTGATCAGTAATAGTTAAGCAGTCACGTTTCAGTTTACAAATCACATGAGAAATTAGTAGTTGGGAATAATCCAAATTTGAAAATAGTTGGAAATTGTTTTATTGGAATGATTAGGAATATAAATATCAATCCAATTTTTCTCACCTACTCCCACCATAATGTACAATGATACAAAACATAGTTGCAATTATATAGATAAAATGTAGCTAAAATGTAACATTGATGAATGTTTGCCATAGTGGCGAATATCTGCAGCTCGGGTGTAGGATGAGGATGAGGGTTCGTTCTCCGAGCTTGTGGGTTGGTTTCTGAACGCTTCGTTACCAGACTAAGTAACATCCCATCACAAGACCCTCCCTTGACACACCTACACTTGAAGCCCTTATAAACAGAAGAACACTGACACTGACACCCCCTAAACTCCACTGAAGATGTTACCTAGGCTGGTAATGAAACATTTGGAAACCAACCCACAAGTTCGAGAACGAACCTTCGCCTTCATTGGGTGAATGTCCTTGGAAGAGCTTTGAATTATTTGGTGAAGAAGGGTCAAGATGGTGAACAGTTGTCCATGCAGTCACCAGGAATAGCGCCTAACTATGAGGAACATTAGGAAACTCAGAACTAGTTTCTAAGGCAGTGGTTCTCAACCTGTGGGTCGGGACCCCATTTGGGGTCGATCGACCATTTCACGGGGGTCACCAAGCAAGGCTGTCCGCCATTTTTTTGTCTGCCATTTTTTTTGTCTGCCATTTTTTTCCCCTTTTCCGGCGGGTGCCTTACCTCCCTTGGGCTGGACCAGCTGGTGGTCGGCCTGCTCTGTCTCTGCCGCTTGCCAGCTACGCCTCGGCCGGCGCAGGGGACGGAACCATGCATGCGCGGTGCTCCCGGGCAGGGAAAGTCCTCGACTTATGACCAGTTGGGTAGTCCTCGACTTATGACCGGTTTAGTCCTCGACTTACGACCGGTTTAGTCCTCGACTTACGACGGTTTAGTCCTCGACTTACGACCGGCTGGGGTCGCATCATTAAAAAGGTTGAGAACCACTGTTCTAAGGGAAGTTCCACACTGTTTGGTTTCTCATAGTCTTAAATTCTGTCTCATAAACAATACTGAAATGCTGTTTGAAGAAAATACTTAAAACAAAGAGTACAAATCTACAAATGTTTCATTATTACTTTGTTCTTGTTTTTTCCCCATATCTGCAATGCAAGTGTATTATTTTTTTTATCCATTAATTATTAATCTTGATAATTTCTTTAGGACTTCTAAGTAGTTTTGACAATTTGGGTTATTTTAAGCCACCTGCATGAACTCTCAATAGATTGGTCTCCTGCTTAACTGATTATATTTCACACTATCAACATTAACTCTTCCTGATCTTTTTCCACTGTTTCCATTCTACTTTTAGTGCACAACATTAAATTAAGGAGTTTTACAGTTGTCTTTTGCTCGTGGTCTATCTCTATTTCTCTTACCTTTGCTTCCCAAATTGCAAGCTTCAGTACGGAAAACAATGTATTTGTTAATGATGTGGTGCTCCCTCTGCTGGCAGAAAACATAAACTAGGCCCTAGGGCTATGGTTGGTTTGGTTTTTTGCTTTTCCTAGCAGATTATCTACCAGATAGTTTTTCATTTCCCCAGACATTCACCTGTACCTTCCCAGCTATACTAAAAACCTACCTAAGAAAAATATCACCCAATATATCTTTATCATTTGGTATCTGGAATTCTCACAAGATAGTAATGGTGTTTAACCATGGAGTGCGTTCAATTTAAAGCAGGGATCATAGGAGAAAAAGCTAATAGTGGGTAAAAGTTGTTTTATCTGCAGTAGGAACAAACTGAAATGGCAACTTCTGTGCATCTAGGCAGTCTTTTTGCCATGTGCACTGTACAAAAAAATGAGATAATATTCCCCACATTTATCATGAAAGAGCAATAATGAAATATTGAATTTATGGATCCCTAGTGCACTGAAAATTCTAGGATTGTAGGCTAGACTGGGAAGTATTAAAAAAAAATCCTGGAAGATGGCAATGGTAAACCATTTTTATACTGTGGTTCAGATGTCTTAAATTTCATGAGAATATAAAAACAAACGCTTTTTTGTTTAAATTTTGTTTTTCAGGAAGAGATTGTGTTAGATTCAGGGCTAGAAGTATAGATTAGCAAAAGATTATCATCTTTCCAATGATAAACTATCTTTCTGGAATTGTTTAAATATTTATATGAAAATCCATATGTCTTTTGTTTACATATGTTCTAATGTGCTCCTTTTTATAACCATAGTTTTGTCTAAAAGATGTGGGTTTGTGTGCCTATTATATGTACTATGTGAGTGATTTTTGCTAATACATTTTTGTGTGCATTGTCCCCCTTGAATTGTACATTCATTGTAAATTTGGAGGAAAGGGCAATTTTGGTATATAAAGGCATTACAGTTCACTTATTTATTTGTTTGTTTGTTTATTTATTTAAAAAAATTACAAAGTTGCAAAACTCAGTATGACTCTGAGCAGCATACAACATAAACACATAATAAAAATATTGTGTATTTTGTATACATTATAAAAATAACAAATTGGATAAATTTGCACTAAAATGTATTCCAAACACATTTCTCCATCATCACTAAAGGGAAGTAACTCTCTGACCTTTAATTTTACAAAGACAAAAACTAAGACAAGATGAAATAACTTGCATTACTGGGATCACTATCTGAGCTAAAGGACAAATCCTAAAATGCTCGAGGAATCAGAACATTCCTTTCGATGTGCTTTTCATAGATTATAGCATTTGGGAAAGCTAATTCCAAACAATAGAAAACATTGATGAGGTTCATACAAACCACATTAATTTATAATATCATATGTTTTGACTACTGCAAGGATGGGAAACCATTCAGCTTTTATATTGAGTGGAAGGTTGAAAGCTCCAATCTTTGGGGGCCATGATTCATAGCAGGCAGAAGCAGGTTTATGCATGTAGCATAACTAAGATTGACTATGTACATTATTTTTATATAAAAAAAAATCCTTCCTTCCTTCCTTCCTTCCTTCCTTCCTTCCTTCCTTCCTTCCTTCCTTCCTTCCTTTCTTTCTTTCTTTTTTTCTTTTTTTCTTTTGTGAGAGGAACACTTAGAGTGAGAAAACCAATATCAGTTCTTGATGAGTATGCTAATCAATGTTGGTAATATAGTTTGAAGGAACCCTGATTAGCATAATAGACTATCCTTTTGGTTGAGGTTTGGAAGCCATGGTTTCTTCCTTACAATGAATTGTACTTTCATACATGACACTAAGCCCTCTAACATGTCTTTGTATCGCATGTGCATCATGTCTATACCAAACCCTCTTCCTATACTCTTGATAATCATCAGCATTCTACTTTCTAAATAAAAGAAACTTCAGAGTTCTACAGGTTCATAAATGCCTTTAAATAATAATAAAAAAGAACAGCAACAATAACTAGTGGACAATAATCTGTTCCATAGTCTAAGTGTCAAGAACATATGGTAAAATAGATGTGAGAAATATCAAATATTGGCTGGAGAGACTGCATTAAAAAATAAACTGTCTAAGGGTGAAAATCCAGTTGCTGGGGTCAGGTATCCCACTACCTCAGGAGTTGGCCGTCTGTGGCCATCAGCACCATATCGCTCACAACATTCTCAAATGACTTCTCTAAAACTTCAAAATAAGTTATTTAAAAAAAAAAAAAAAAAGCTGAAATGTTGCAACTTTGTCAGATTTTGCATGATTTCAGTATTTTTGCTCAAAATTTTTATGTGGCTGGGGCCTCTTGTGCCAAAATCTCATGAGGCTCAGCAATTCTGAATTTAAAAAAAAAACAACAATTAAAGGTATTGGTGTTACCATAGAAAATCACCAGCCATAGTTGTCTGGTTCACACATCATGTTAAAACCAGACAAATTACATTATGACTCAGCATGATATGAGAATCCCATTTATACAATTTACAATGCACTCATTGTACTCCTGGATACCCACTGAATAAGGGGCTCACTTCCCATGTAAAGTAGCATTAGACTGCAACCTAAGGTTCTTTGGAACGTTTTTCTCTTGCAGCATAGCACATAAGCTTTTCACCTAACAAGTATTTCAATTAGTAACCAGCTGGAATTGAATGAATGGCAGAACTCATATTGTGCTGCTTATGTTCAGTAACAATACAAAAAAAAAAAAAAGACAATACTGTAGTACAGGGTTGGAAAATATTTTGGAGTCTTGGAGCCACATTTAATATTTCTGGGTTATCCAAGAACCTCAAGGATAATGATGCTAAGTAGGGAAACTGAAAATATGTAGGGAAATTCTTGGGTTTGGAGGAAATTTGGAGATGCTCTGCTCTGTCAAGCCTATTTTGAAGCTTACCAGACAGATTTTGAACTGCAACTATCTCATCACCTTTTAGCAGTTCTAGCCAGGCATGGATGCAAAAATGGTTTTGTAATCAACCATAAGTAGCTTAGGGGTTTATTATTTCTCCTAGAGAAATAATAAAATTGTTGGTTTCTTTTTTCAAGAAAAATCCACCTTGCACCTATCCATCTACAGATTGCCTCTAAGTGGCAAACTCTTAGATACCAAAGGACAAGTGAAGTTGACAATCAAATCTGGGTCAGTCACTGGGACCAGAGATTTCCGAGCTTTCGGATCCATGCTGGAGCCCATCTTCAGGGAACCTCTCTCTACTGGAATACGTGCTTTGGGCTATTCTGTGAGTTGTGTTTATTGGCTTAAGAAAGCACCACATAAACACAACTCACAGAATAGCCCAAAGCACGTATCCCAGTAGAGAGAAGTTCCCCGAGGATAGGTTCCAGCATGAGTCCTAAAGCTCAGAAGAGTAAATCTCTGGTCCCGGATTCGACCTTGCATCATTATCCTGGGATACGTATAATTGCCTTCATTCGTGAAGTTGACAGTCTTGATTTCTTTAGCATTCTATAACAGAGGATACCACACATTATACCAACTTAGAATGCGTGTCTGATTTTGGGTTACTGTGTAGTAAGGACCAAACCAGTGTAGTTTGTAGATCATAGTTTATAGTTTTAGTACTTTAGAGGTGAGTGGGCACATATGGAATTTTGGGGATTTGTCATGGGCATTCTCATGGGACTGTGCCATTCATCAAACATCCCTACCAGACGAAAACATTGGTAATGTTGCTTCCTACTTGCCTTCTCTAAATCTGCAAGATTCTTGCTCCCATTTCAGCTATTACCCCACCTCACCCAACAGGCAAGCAATGTTCTTAACAAAAGTATAGTATAGTACAGGGGTAGTCAACCTTGGCTCTTTTATGACTCGTGGACTTCAATTCCCAGAATTCCTGAGCCAGCTAAGCTGGCTCAGGAATTCTGGGAGTTGAAGTCCACGAGTCATAAAAGAGCCAAGGTTGACTACCCCTGGTATAGTACAAAAGATGGTGTAAGACTATCTCAAGGGTCCAGGAGCATTCTTGGTAATAAAGTTTTGCTTTAGGAAAATTTTCTGATTATTAACAAATTTTTTTAAAACAAATATGACCTGATTGAAAGCAGAAAGGCATCTGTAGATACACTAGCAACCCCAGTACCTTGTTTGAGATGCAGAATTTGCTATATTTCACATTTTTCCAGCCATTTATGGCTAATTCAACAAATTATGTTCAAGGAAAATACGGCTTATTGAATAAATGGTGAGTAAATTCAATCCTACAAAGCTGCATTGGAGGCATCTGACTCTTGGTAGCTCCATTTCTAAATTTATCATCTATAGGAATTCATTCAGTTCCAGGAGACTTTTGCACACTTGTTTACCTTTGAAGTGAAATTTCTGTGCTTAATTGTTCCCCCGTTGTCCTTCCTCTAGTCTGCATGTAGATAACTGACTTTTTGCAAATGTCACTAGAGACTTTCCATCTCCACTTAGCACCAACCAAGTAGGAGACATTCATTTTCTCTCTTTTTAAAAAACAGGCATCTCTCATTCTCAAAAAAATTTCAGAGGCATTTGAAAATAATATAGGGTTCCCATAAGATATATTTTTATGTTATAGGTGAATGATGGATCTGTGTGTACATGTAAAAGTCAAAAAGCTTGTGCTCTGGGGAGTCTACCTATATTGATATTACAAAGTTGATTGATTCTTCAGAATTAAAATAAATTGTTCTCATTTCTATGCACCCTAATACTACTGTAAATTTTAAAACAGGAAATATGCATTGCTTTAAATGTTTTCTTTAGGAAAAAAAATGTTTATCTCCTTTCCTTTTGAGAGTTCCTATACCTTTCATAGATATCTGACAAGGATAAATTCTACAGTTAAAAGTTTGAATAAAGCATATTTGGTTAAATTTCTCCTTGTTCTGTATTTATTGAAATTCATCTGCCAGGGGGGAAAAATAGTTTTTGCCTATAAACAACAAGGAATCTTGTGGCATTTTTTTAAAAAAATCAAGAAATGTATTATAACATAACTTTCAAAATTCTAGACATTTATTGTTTTTTGCTGCAACAAACTAATGCAGATAGAATCTTGAAAAGAGTTACTTTACTCAAGTATGTTATTTTGAACTGAATTTATAAAAAGTCATCAGAACTGTACCTGAAACAAAGTAAAGCTTGCAATTGTCTTTGGGAGAGAAAACCAAATTTTTGTCCTCTCAGTAATCCAAAGTAGCACCAATCAGAAACTCAGAAAATCGATAGTAATCAAAATTAAGGGAAAATCCATATTTTCTGCTTCACCAATCACCAGTACAAGCTACTCACTGTTTCCTGTGTGCAGGAACAGATGATGCCATACGCCTCCCACTCTCAATCCATTGCAAGCAGACTGCACCAGGTTCAATTCAAAACTGCCAACCTGAGTTGTGTTAAGCCCTTCAGGGAGAAGAGTCTCCAGCACGTCATTCTATTCTAGCAACAACCCCAACTCTGATTGGCTCTGGTGGCCAGCACACATACGCTCATCCAGCAATTGGTCACTGCCCTGTGCAGCCATTTTGTGCTGGCTGGGCTACTTGTTTTCTGCTGATCAGCAATAGCTGTTTCTTTTGTAATATTATTGATCCAGTGATACTGCAGCCCATTAAGACAATATCCCCAAACCTAAGAGACTATGCTCCATTCAACCCTTACATTTCCCAATGGGCACCTTTCCCATTTCAGCCCCCAAGTTTTCCTGGCCTCCTCCCATAGTGCTGCAGAATTTCCCTTCCCTTTTGATTTTAATGAAACTGAGGGAACATTTTTTCATCTGTGGTGGACATGTAACAAAGCCAAAAACCATTGGGGTCAAGTTCATATTTTGATGAAGAGAGTTTAAAAAATGAATGTACAATTGAAACCAAGGTCTTTCTTTTGGGCTTAATGGACAGAAACATCTTATAATATAGAACATTGTTCTTCTACATGAGAATGGCAGCAAGGCTTGTGTCTGACTCTAGGGCACTGTTCCTTGGCCAAGGGAGACAGTGTTGTCTGAAGACATATGTTTGCTTACTTATGTTTTCCCATATTTATCTTAGGGATTCTCTCTGTCACTTTGAGATACTTTGAAAGAAGTAAGACCAATGGTTTGCTGAGATGAATCAACTCCTCTTTATCAATACTTGCATCTATATATATATATATATTACATGATAAAAAGAGTCTCTCCTGAGATACTCCCACTTGCTCTTATATATGGTCCTGGGGAGTATCAATAAAATAAGAACATGACTTTATTTTTCTTTGTCTGCATATTGAAGTCCAGTTGCATTTCTGTCAATTTTTCTGTTGTTCTTGTTGATGTTGTAAACTAAATCAACTTTGGCATTTTAACATTCAACATGTATTGTCTAGCAGCATCATTCTCGGTAGCCAGCACATGAATAGCTGGGTGATAGCAAAATCTAAGCAACAGTGCAAAAGAATTGAGGCCTTTGAACTATGGTGCTGGAGAAGACTCCTGCGAGTCCCCTGGACTGCAAGGCGATCAAACCGGTCAGTCCTAGAGGAGATCAACCCTGACTGCTCTTTAGAAGCCCAGATCTTGAAGTTGAAACTCAGGTACTTTGGCCACCTAATGAGAAGGAAGGACTCACTGGAGAAGAGCCTAATGCTGGGAAAGATTGAGGGCAATAGAAGAAGGGGATGACAGAGAATGAGGTGGCTGGATGGAGTCACTGAAGCAGTAGGCGTGAGCTTAAATGGAGTCCAGAAGATGGTAGAGGACAGGAAGGCCTGGAGGAACATTGTCCTTAGGGTCGCGATGGGTCGGACATGACTTCGCAACTAACAACAACAACAAGCAACAGTTTAAGAAGTTCTATTGCAGCTAGGATTTGTGTGTGTGTGTGTGTGTGTTTGTGTATTCCTTTGGACTTTTAGTCTGTGAGTTCAAAATACTGTAGAATTCCACAGAATACTATGGAATATGGAATATAGAATAGTTAGCTTGAATTCATGAAGAGGAGCTTGGTGTCTAATGCCACATAATATCATTCCTAAAAATTATGTGTGGACGTTTTAAATTAGATTATTATACATATCCTGGATCAAGTATTAGATGGTGTCTGAGTCTCCTTTGGTCTTGACTAGGGAAGCAGTCTAGCAATTGTTATCATATGTGTTCTAATCACATTTGACACTAAAGAAAAGAATAAATACAATCTATAAATAAATATGCTCTATTTTTGCTCACTAGTTTGTCCTTATTGAACTAAAAGCCTTTTTATCATAATCTTACCACATCCTTCTTTGCTGCATATGGCAATGATCCTGGAATAATCACTAAGGCTGTTGTAAAACTTTTATTAAAGTTTTATTAAAAGACCTCACCAACTGATTTGGTGCCAAAGAGCAGCCTAAAGAAAAACATATCTGTATGGGTGGCTACACAACATGGTACTAAAAATAGAGCCAGGGCAATAATAGGTTGTCATATTTTTCATCCCACTTCTGACACTATATAGCAGGAGTGTCAAACTGCTGACCCGCAGGCCGGATGCATCATAGTGAAACCGCACCCACCCCATTGCCGGCAATGGCAAAAAAGTCGCGATACGTCACGACACGTGACGTTGCGAGTTTGACACCCCTGCTATATAGTATGATAGTATGATTCCCTTAGAGATGGGAATCATGCAGGTGAATTTACCTGTTGTGCTGGTAGTCCAACCCTGGGCTTCACACTCCCATCAACATAGGTATACAACAGCTATCATTATCATAATTGCTATAGAAACATATTGAAAAAAATCTAACTTGTGAGGAGCCTCGTTTCTCAAACACCACAGTATAAAAAAGGTCAGTGTAAAACAGTTCCATCATTTTTCACAAGCTACATAGTCCAAGAAGAAAAACCAGGAATCAGCTACAACATACAGTGTAAGAACTGCAACAGCCACTATGTAGGACAGATAGGCAGAAGACTAGCAGAGCACATCTATGAAGGTCAACTAGCAATCAGAAGAATAATGAAATTTCTTAATCTGGATAGACTCAGCCATAGTTTCAACTGGGAAACTATGAGCATCCTAGATCAAGCTAAATCCAAAAATGCTAGGGAATTCCTGGAAAATTGGCATTCAGGCAAATCAGCCATCAATAGACATAAATAAGTCACATTTATACACCATTCACAATAAAAAAATTAAGAATGAAACAAAAAGATCAGAACATATCCTGTCCAGCAGTCAATATCTAGATAAGCAGGGGTTAACAGAAGACAAACTGATTGAACAGAAAACAATATCCTAATAAAGGAACTACCTAGGAGAAAACCACACACACCCGCAAAAGTGGCAGGTCAAAGAACTGTACTCCACAATCAGTCGCACTGATGATATTACCTAATTGGGCAATGAAACGTCTGCAAACAAACCAAGCTTGGATGCACCAAGGATTCCACAGTTCTACCCTCAGCTACACATGTTATATTCTATTTCTAGCCTTCATCAAAACAGTTTTAGTTACAGCTCTATTTCATTTTCCATTCTTTAAACTTTTGCAGTCGTTTTGTAGACTTGCTTCTCTTTTAAACTGATAAAAAATACTGCCGGTCTATATTGAGAAAATACAAAATTCTAGCAGTTTTTAAAATAACTTTACTTGTTGTTCAGTTGCCTATACTGTTTGAATAGGGCATGAAGAAAGTGTGTGTGTGTGTGTGTGTGTGTGTGTGTGCAGACTGAATACCTATTAAACTTGGGGGAGGGACTTAAATGGAAAATAATGGTATCTAAAGTTAAGATTGTATTTCCTGAGGCATTTCTAGAAAATGTGTATTCACTGACAAGACAGATTTGGATACCTGCATCCTGTTTCATGGTAATTTTCTTTACTTTCATTGCTCTGTGGTTTTCAAGCAGATGAGCCACCCAGATGATGAAAAATTGGGTATGACCTTACTTTTTTTGTTACTGGATTGCATTTGCTTTCTGTTTCTACTATTCATGACATAATCTGAACCCATCCTGCTTAATTTCCTACTCTTTCCCTGCAATAATAATGTTCCCTAGTTACCTGTGGATTGTATTATATCAGCCCACTCTCTTTCCCCAGCATATCATTACTGAATGTAACAGAAGGCTGATTCCTGAGAGACTCAACTAATCCTTTCTTTGCCTGTTAGAAACATGTTTCCACAATTTGTTTAAATATTAATTTATGTTGAGTTACCAAATATATTTAAAATTGGATGCAATCCAATAGATTTCTTTTTTCCAGGAAGAAGCCAATTCCAGAATGAGGAGGAGGATAAGAAAGAGGGGGCAAAGATTATATACTTCAGAAAGCTATGGAGTTTTCATGTTGATGCTGTTGTTGCAGTTATTTCCTTTCCTTTTGACATTACTTGCCAAGACATATGAGTTCCTGCACTGCTTCTCTTTCATCTGAAGGGTTATGTTACATAATTTCTAAATGGGAGCATTTTTACAAAGACTAAACTAGACATCCTCTATTTGGAGAAAATCCCATTCAATGCAAATCATATGTTCCCAGTAGTTTCATTTGGGGATGAGGTTCTCAGTAATACTTCTACATCAGGGATGTCAAACTGCCGACCCGCAGGCCGGATGCGTCATACCGAAATCGTGCCCACCCCATTGCTGGCACTGGAAAAAAAGTCGAGATACGTTGCAACACGTCACGTGACATTGTGAGTTTGACACCCTTGTTCTACATCATCAGGCCCAAAGCAAAATGGATGGTAGGCCCTGCAGCTCCTTTAAGTAATTAAATTAAGTATCTACTTAAAGAGGCAGAAGCAAGCAACAAGCACTCCAGAAGTCTGCTCATCAGGACATTACCTTGTGGCCTCAACGTGGCCATTGCTATCAACCATCCTGTGATAGGAGAAGGATCAGGATTCCTGGAAGAAGATGGAGGAAGGCAGTTGACAATCATCACTGTAGCTTGCTCATCTAGACTCTTTCCTTATGTCACCTTCAACACATAGAACCATTACCACCAACTACCCTGTGGGAATCCTGGAAGTTGGTTTTTTTTCCATTAAATTTACACTATTGTATTTTAATTTACAGTGATTTGTATTATTTATAAGAAATTTAGGAGGATATTAAAGGCATGATATAAAAAAGTTGGATACATACTAATATTGTTAGATGAATGGATTGTGTTCTTCAATCCTTATTGAAATTTAGCCCACTATATGATCCCATAAAGGCACTGCCTCAACTGCTCATCTATAAGTAGACTGACATATGATTAACTAACTTCCTGCTTTCAAAACCATTTCGAAGTCAAAACCTATTTTCTTGAGGGCTAAAATTCTAATTGGAAATCCAATATGATCTCAGTAAATTCTATCAACAGCAGATCTATGAATAAATCATTGGGAATATAAGGAATACACAAACACAACATAAATGAACTCACACTCTCTTCATCAAAGAACGGACTTAAAAGGAATTGACACTTTATCTATACTGAGTTTACTTATGGGTTTGCTATCACATAAGCAGTTTTCAAATCTGTGTAATAGTTTCTGCTCAAATGAAATCACAAACTGCTTAGCAGATTTATTCCCTCTCCCCAAGAATTATCCATAAACATGACAGTATGCTGGCAAAGAGAGTTCCTTTAAGTCCAGTTCCTGAAAGAGAAGTTGATACAGTAGTTCAATCTTTGCATTATCTACTTGCTAGTCTTTCCCTGGTCATGATGGTATGAACATCTGCATAGCTATATCTCTTTACATTTCATAAGGTCAGGGATATTCCATCACTGTAACACTTTCTCTCTGTCTTCTAAATATTTTCAAACAGGTGTCAGCCTCTTTCCACTCCTTTACATGCTACAGCTTGAACCAGAAGCTTTGATCATATGTGTAAGCAAAGCTCCTAAGTACCAGAAACAATGCTGTAGAGTCAGATGTATCAGGTATTGCTAGAGACAAGAGAAAAGCAATAGACTGGGGCAGATTAGTAGCTGGCCAGAAGCTTCCTTCTTCCCTCCCCCCCCATTAAAAATCCTCCTATTTGTTTTTTTCAATGTTAAAAGAAGATTTTTACATTTAAATAAAAATATTTAATATTTTTTGTCTCTTCTGAATAACAAGCCTGGGAAAACAAATAACTGCATTGGAATCACATCTGTCCCCAGACATTGCAAGAATCTTTTGTAATAATCTGTTCTCGGACACATAGATTTATACACACACTCCAAACAAATATAAAACTCCAGTTTACATTTCATAGATAGTTCAGTTATATCAATAGCTTATTACGCTTCGTGCCCTGTTCAATGGTATATGAAAATGTGGAAAACCTACCCTGTTACCTATAAAGTTTATTTTATTTATAAATCTCTTTTTGCAAGAATAAAGAAACTCTTTGATTTGTAAACATAGATAAGCCTTTAATTGAATTTTCCATTACTTTTAAATTTAGCAATTTCATGACATAAACCTATTTAGCGCACTGACATTTTTTTGCTCAATTGATGGACATAATTTCCATCTCTTTCATAAAATAAAGAGTTTTGCATGCAATAGATAATTCATCTGAAAGGCATAATACAAACATAAGAATGTCTCAGATGTTATATTGTTTTTTTATTTTGTTCAAAAATAATCATTATCCAAGTTTTTAAGTTTTACATAGTTACCCAAGTATCTGGACACTTTCAATCCTCCCCCCCCCCCTGTAAAAATGTAAAAACAATTGCATTTCAAGATCAGAATGGAATTTTGGGTCATCAACAAGCAAATGTCTTAATGAAATATAATGAAGAACTAGGAACTTTGGACTATTTTGAGAGACTTGAGTTTAAAACTCCTTTTAACTATTTTCTTAGAGAAATCTTCAATTGACTGGTGTGTCTTAGTCTAATTGTTTTATGGAATGGTTGATAAACTAGAGAAAAGAATTATACAGATGTTAGCCTGCAGGAAGGATGATAAAAATAATTGAAGAAATAACTGATTATTATTTTAGAGAATTTCTATGTGAGCAAACAGCCTTTTGCCTCACTTAGTACAATGTTTGCAATTATGAATTCCATATCAATTTTTGCCTTATATTGTAATTAAGAATATTTTACTTAAAAGGAGTTTCTGTACGTTGAAGACAAGTGCCTCCATATACCAAATAATAAAAATATCTCTTGTGAGGCCACTCTAACAACTATATGGCAATTATTTAAAACTAAAATTAAACAAGCCCTAAGAAATTTCCCACAAAGGCAACAAGTAAAAATTAATATGAATACAAATACTAATATAAACCCTCTATTTAATGGCCCTGAAGATGCCTTTTGAGAACGGTTTTTGCAATTAGTGGAAATGATTGAAAGAAGAAGCTAAACTTCTAAGAAGGAAATTTTATAATATTTATTATTGCGTAGACCAGAAGCACAACAGATTGAATGCCACAAGAAATAGGCAAAATTACAGCATAATAATGCAATAAATAATGTGTTCTTAAGAGATTTGGGGTATTACTACTATTAACAATAATAGTAAAGTTGGAAGGGACCTTGGAGGTCATCTAGTCCAACCCCCTGCTCAGGCAGGAAACCCTATACCATTTCGGACAAATGGCTGTCCAGTCTCTTCTTAAAAACCTCCAGTGTTGGAGCATTCACCACTTCTGGAGGCAGGTTGTTCCACTGGTTAATTGTTCTAACTGTCAGGAAGTTTCTCCTTAGTTC
>NW_015386520.1:1016707-1043600 GCF_001527695.2 Protobothrops mucrosquamatus
CTCTCTTGAAGTCCAAGACTCTAGTTTGACTGTGTTCTATTGCTTGTGCTTCCATAATGTTGAATTCCAATATTGCATGATCACTTCCTCCCAGGGTTCCTATGGCTTCAACACCTTCTATCATTTCATCTCTGTTAGTGAGAATTAGATCCAAAATGGCTAATCCCCTAGTTCCCTTCTCTACTTTTTGGGAGACAAAATTGTCTGCTAGGTTTGCCAGGAACCTGTTTGATCTACATGTTATCTAGCCCTCATACCACTGTCTAAATTCCCAGGAAAAAAGTTTCCCCTTCAATCAGTTGTCCAGCTTATTCAACAGCCTTTCCCAAACTGATGTCCTCCAACTCTGTATTTATATATAACTGTTGTTAGTTCCCATAATTTCCAGGTAGCATGGCCTAGTAATGGGAGGCCCACCAGATTTATTGGATTTCTACTTCCATCATTTCCAACTATGCTGACTGGGAACTAGGAAAGTTGAAGTCCGATATATTTGAAGGGTACCAACTCTGGGAATGTTGATTTGAATCTTGGAGCCTAACTATTTTTGTTGATTTAGTTTCTAGTTCAAATAGAAAAACCTTCTTTTATGCCCTGATACAGTAAAAAAAATGTTCTGACTCTATATTAGCAGAATAGTGTGTGGACAAAAATCCAGTGTATTAATAAATACCAAGATAAGGAAATACATATTTGAAAATGCAATAGAATAATCTTTCCCAATCTGCAATCCTTCAGTTGTATCAGAGTTTACTTTCATAACTCCCCCAAAGTGTAATCTGGAAGTTAAAATGCCTCCATTTTTATGGATAGAAAATCCTATAACTCCCAGCTAGACATTCATTTCGTAATTCACTTGGTAATTCTGGTTAGAATTATGGAAAGGGTGGTTGGCAGGCCCCAAACTAGCAAAAACTATAAAACCACTCCATGGCCCATGTCTTCATTCTCCATCCATTTGCAACTATTGAAGAATCAATCATTACCAGCTCCTGATAGGAGGCTGATAGTTAACAGGCTGAACTGAAACCAACTGGTGGTTAATTGCAATAAGAGCTGGTTTCCAGCAGTTGCTTCACAGAGACATGAGATGCTCAGCAATTTACCTTGTGTTAAAATTAGCAGGCAGGGCTGTGATAACAGGCAATAAAGAGAAGTTCACAAGCTATTAGAAAAGCTCTTTCTCTCCCTATTGGGTATCACTTTATGTGGACTGTAAGCAACAAATCAATGCCTTCATGATAAAAGATGAATCTGGTGCTTGATGGCTTTATTGTGGCTTATTCAATCAAGTAAGACCACCCTTTGGATTACCACACTCAGCTTAAATATTGCCTCTTTAAAAGATTTTGTCCAGCCTTAGAAAAATGATTAAATGCACTAGTACCCATTTTCTTCTCTGAAGTTAATCTACTAAGTTAGCCTGATGCTAGACACTTGAAGGGAAGACTATATTTGGAAATCTGTTAAACTGCCTGTTTTTGTTTCATCTTGTCTATGTCTTCAGGAAAGGTTACTGGAATTAAAAAAAGCTTATATTTAATTAATACTCTACCAATATCTTTACCCTTCACCAAACTAATATCACCCATCAGCCTGATATTCTAAGAACTGGGCTCCTGCCACATCTTGGACTAAACTGAGGGAGCCAGAGGGACTAAAGATGTGAATGATCCGTTTTTATACATATTTCCATCTCTTTTTTATCTCCCTTTCATTGTACAGAATTGTTTTTAGGCTAATGACAAGCTATATATGCACCTCATCGACAGTAGAAAAGCCCATTGGAAGCAATTGAAAAATCCCAACGAGGGCCATGTTTTATCACCACAGAAGTCCTAAGAGCTATTTTGTGAATGCAAGTGTTTGGAAATACGTTCTGCACCAGAATTTACCTTAGATTCTACGCTAGATTCAGGCCTAATGTGAATCTCCAGCATTCAGAGTTTTTTGAAGTCTCATTTGAATGATTAGTTCACTGTAGCAACATGCCCAGTCATTTTAAAAAGGTAAACAGATTTTTTTAAAAAAGTTAGAAATATATGAATGATACAGAACTGAGTTCTGTCTCTATTACCGATGGCATCAGTCACTGTATCAGTCACTCTCTCTTAGCCCAACTCACATTAGGATTGCTTTTGTGGGGTGGTACATTCACCACCTTGAGTTATATATGAGAAAAAAAAGCAGAATAAATATCTAAAAGAAAAAAAATCCAATGCATGCCTGTGATGATACACTGACTGGAGTAGAAAGGAAAACCTTTCCGATACATACCATAAAATCCATGTAACAGAAGTACAATGTAGAGAGAAAATATTAGAACAGTGTTTCTCAACCTTGACAATTTTAAGGCATGTGGACTTCAACTCCCAGAATTCCACAGCCAGCATTGCTGGCTGTGGAATTCTGGGAGTTGAAGTCCACATGCCTTAAAATTGTCAAGGTTGAGAAACACTGATCTAGAACTTGAGCATGAGAGATGGATAGATTTTAGAACTGATTGTCTGGGTGCCTAGTTTAATTCTAATTTGCCTTCATTATTCAAGAACAGGGTGAAAATCATGTTATTAATTAGATGATGATAGCATGGCATTTTTAATTTACACTAGAAACGCTAAGAATTGTTAGCAAAGTGGCTGTGAAAACTCCAACACCTTCGACATCCCCAAGAATCAAATCCTCTGGTTGCAATGCCTCCTGCTGCTCCACTATCATCCACAGGAAAACCCCAATCCATATCAGGTCATCTTTACTTTGAAGAACTAAGAGGGAGTGACAAACAGTGAAAAAGAGTTGAAAATACATTAACTTAGTCAATAGAGAAAACTGAAAGGACAAGTGAAAGATTACAATGTATAGTCTGGGTGAAGCAGCTTCCAATATACATTGTTTGAACCCAGTCTGGATGACACCTTTGCTCATATGTGCCTGGACTCCTCTTAACTAGAATAGAGTATTGTATTGTATTTGTATCAGTCTGTCAGCACCAATTCACTTGGGCCAGCAAGTATGAAAATTACTTCTTAGGGGCAACAAAGAATGTTTAATTGAGCTTTTATTTGGCCTCACTCCTTGGATCTTCCCCTCTACCACTGCTCAGGCTGCCCACATGACTATTTTCACAAAGATAGCCTAAAATGCACCAAAACAATTTAGCTAATAGTTTAATTGCTCAATGTTATCACTGTGTGGAATGTCTTCATTTTAGACACCTATGAAGGGGTACTGTACCTAGTTCTAGAGGTATCAATCAGCAACCTTTACAAAATTACAAAAGAGATTAAGAATAGAACTTCTGAGCACCATGATACAATCACTTCTCAATGCAATGGATGTGAAGAACAAGTCTTGGAGTTCTTTTGCTAATCATGTTATCATGCAACCACCTCTTTTACTCATGAAATTTTATGGAGATCCAGATAGCATCTCTTATTTGTAATTCTTTGTTTCCCAGCACTTATTTTGTCTTTTTTCTTGACATGCATAAAGATAAAAAGAAAAAAAGGGATGTGAATCTGTTAAAGAGAAGAAGTTGGAATAGATACACAATATCTTTTGAAAACTAGGGACTGGAAACCATCCGTATGGAAGCACCATTGATCATGACTTGGATAGGATTTCAGTGAAATACATGGGAGCTAACTTGATGAGAAGCCCAAATCTAAGGAATTAATAGAGAAAATGCATCTTAACTGGCTAGGCAAATATACATATTGTGTATTGAGTTAAACTGGTTGCTCAACAAATCCAAACCCAGACTGTTTGTTGGTTTGCATATTGTGGGAGAAGAGAATAGTTGTCATCAGAATTAGAAGGGAAATGTAATGTCCTCTATCCATATATTATTCCAGTCTTTGGTTTAAATGCCAGGTAGCTCCAGTTTAAATCCAATTTCTGTTCCCTTACCACCACCACTCCAAACAGATAGGTATTAGTAACTTTTTTCCTACTTCCCACTATTCTAGAAAAGTTTTTTTTTTTTTTTAAAGCTATCAGAAATAAATTCTGGTCTCTTCATGACTTTTGGCACATGCCAATTTCAATGTTGATCAAAGATTTGACCAAGACAGGAACTATTTGATGGTTCTATCTTGACAGGTGCTAAGAATATAATATGCTCTCGGAACATTCAGCAGTTAGCAATAGTGGGGCAAAAGTTTCCAAGTTGAGCCAGTTTGAAGTGGAGAATGGAAAAAGGGAATTAATATGGAATCTTCCAGGTGGGATTTTTACAGTCCCTTTTTAGCTATAAATCTCTTGAAAAGGAGGGAGGTCTTTAGAAAATGCAGGAGAAATTAGCAATAAACCCAAAGCCCTCTTTCCCTCCCTTTCCCTCCCCCATCAATTGGAATTGCTCTCAAACAAATGAAACATGTGTAATTAATGGAGCAGGGGGTTGGACAAGTCCCACATGAAAGCATTTCCTGGACTTCTCCTTCATTTGCATGGCATCAGAAGCTGTTCAGAAGGTGTGACTTTTCCCACGGGGAGCCCTTGGCTCTATGGTACAATAAAGTAGCACTTTGTAACTAGAATTAATTAAAGGACTAGGGAGGGCCAATGGAGCAGGAGGAGGATGCACAGGACTAAAGGGAAGATGTTTGAAAGCTGAGTCCTATGCAATAAACAAATGTTCTTGGCCTGTTCTTGTAGAGTCAGGGGACCTGGGAGATTTAAATCAGGAGCTTCCATCTTCAGTCCTGTCACCATGATCCATTTTGTTCAGTAATGGCTTCATTGCATAAAGAATAGGCCGTTAGAAAGAAGCTGAGCGTGAGTGAGTCAGTGTGCCTACAAAAATGTTCTGCCTAACTGAGAAGCTTTCATGGCATTAAACAGCAAGAGAAGTTGATAGAATTACAGTATATATTTTTGACTGTGCTATATGGCACAGAGAATGAAGAGAAGGACGAGGGGGGACATGATAGCAGTGTTCCAATATCTTAGGGACTGCCATAAAGAAGAGGGAGTCAAGCTATTTTCCAAAGCGCCTGAAGGCAGGACAAGAAGCAACGGATGGAAACTAAGCAAGGAGAGAAGCAACCTAGAACTAAGGAGAAACTTCCTGACAGAACAATTAACCAGTGGAACAACCTGCCTCCAGAAGCGGTGAATGCTCCAACACTGGAAGTTTTTAAGAAGAGACTGGACAGCCATTTGTCCGAAATGGTATAGGGTTACCTGCCTGAGTGTTGGACTTGATGACCTCCAAAGTCCCTTCCAACTTTATTATTATTATTATTATTATTATTATTATTATTATTATTATTATTATTATTATTATTAATAATAATAATAACAAGGAAAAGCAAGATGCCAAGAAAGGAACTGCATAAGACCTTTTCCCTTCAAAAGGCAATGAACACTCAAAATAGGATGAATTCCTCACAGGAAAAAATGGGCCACAAGGAAACATGAAATATTATCAGTGTCTATATACTGTATGACTTCAGCTGGACCAGAATCTCACAGAATACAGAACAACAGCGTTGGAAGGGACCTTGGAGGTCTTTTAGTCCAACCCCCTGCTCAAGCAAGAGACCCTACACCATTCCAGACAAATGACTGTCCAATCTCTTCTTTAAAATGTCCAGTGATGGAGCACCCAGAACCTCTGTAGGCAAGTTGTTCCACTGATTGTTCTCTTGTCAGGAAATTTCTCTTTAGTTGTAGATTGGATTTCTCTTTGATAATTTCTCCTTTACTTCCAGGTGCTGCACAATTTATTGTTTGTTTCTGATAGTTTAATACACATCATATAGTGTAGGAAAAAGGTTCTCAGGAAAGGAATCTTTGTAATGACTGCAGTCTATCAGCTTCTGTTAATAGTAATTATGTCAGTTCTGTTGTAATTCTATGATAGTATTCTTCCTTACACAAAGCATGGAAATAAAATTCCCAAAAGACATCAACCCGATGATTTGTTATTTCATTTGATTTTAATTTGACTTACAGTACACCCAACTTTTCTACTGCTTCATATAGTTGCAAATTGGGATTGTAGCGGTTCAATTCCACAGTCTGCAGTATACTAAGATAGGAAAGAGTGAGCCCAATAGTCTTTAGGATATTTATAGTTTCACACTAAAATCTCAGTCCCCCCCCCCAAATTTCTGTACCTATAAGACAACGTACAGGGCATTACAAAGCAATATTCTCAAGGAACATTCTTCAAAACAGTAATAACTCTTTCTCACACCTATCTATGTTGCCAGTAAATATTATTTCACTGCCCTTATTAAATAGTGTTAGGGAGAGTACAGTATTATACTTCATCTATCAAGGGCACATACTAAAAATCATCAGAAAAAATCCATGGGTTGAAATGGAAAGTTAATGAAAGCACTAGTATTACTATGTAGCAAAATTGAATGAGCTATTTCCTGATTCTACCAATATCATTCAGGTGGTGGACTTGGTTTGGCAACCATAAACCCTCACACTCTGAAAGGGACCCCCAAAGGGGGTCTGCAGTTCCTGTTCTTACCTGCAGTCTTACTGTTCTTACCTTTTCTTTACCTGACTTCATCCAATAAGCCAAGAAGAAATGTCCACACTCCTTGTGTGACTCCTCGTTTGGAAAACGAGGTCACGTAAACCAGAGCTATCCTTAACCCTGGTTTCTTTACTGTTAACAAACTACAATGTTCAAAATACTACAGAGAATTTTGAAATAAATAACCAAATTAAGTATCTCCAGAAAACCTCAGAGGAATTATATCCAGTCTTGTTGCATGTTCAAAATCCATTCTGCTGGGATAAATATTCATCTATATGTTAAGTGCAGTGATGGTCATTGATCTCAGTGGATATAGCAATATTTTAAAGGAAGACTATATTTTGAAAGGCAACTGGAACAGAAAGTGTTGAATTAGAAGGTTCTCAAGTACTTTTCTGCAACTGTATCTTTTAAACCTACTATATGTTTTCACTTATTTTACCTCAGCTTCAACATCTGCATGCTGCTTAATCTTTCTAGATCCTCAGCTTATGTTTCAATGCTTGACTTCCACGGACTCATAGATCAACACCTTTAGACCAAATGTTTCTTACTGGGATTGTGAAGCACACAGTAATTTTTCTCATTCCCATCACACTAATACCTGGTATTAGCATATTCCCTTTTTTACCCTACATAAAAACTTATCCTGCTAATAGACCCATCCATCTTTTTTCTAGTTTTTCAAAGCTGTCTCTCCTACTCTGACAATGAAATCTATAAGTTAATTATGTATGATAACTGTATCCAATAGTGTTAAAGAAGGTACAAGAATATTTACCTTCTTTAATAGAGTAATCCTATTTATACAAATAAACCATTGAATTAAATGGAATTTACCTCCAAGTACATATAGCATTTCAGTTTAAATCATGTAGTACAAGCTATTAAATAATGTCATTTTAAACATAATTTATGAAATTAACCCCAAAATTAAAAGAAAAAAATTCAAAATTAAATTACCAAGTTTTACTGAAATTAAATCATTAGCCAACCATTTTCAATTATTGAAAGTTAGAATTTGAAATTTTCCTGCACTGATGCTTACCACTCTTCTAAAAATTTTAAGGGTCATTAAAATTCTCCCCAGCTGAGTGGAAAACCATTGCTAGAATGTCTGCAGAAAATGCAGCCAAGCTGCTATGATGAGCCCAGAATCTTTTTTTCTCAACAAAGTTGTTTGCACATTTGCTCTCCATAGTATCATCTTCCACTCCTAGCAGATCCTCGTCCCTACTGTAAATCACACAGCCAAATAGTCAAGTTCATTTTTACTACTAGAAATTTTAATGCACATATTAAATAAATATTTCCAACAATTTCATATTTCAATTTGTATACAGTAAACTTTTTTAAGCCCTCAAGGAGCAAGAAGAGAAAGATGTGCTGTTATAGCAAGGTTGTTCACAGTTTTCATGCTCTTTTTTAACATACTTTTTTCTTATTGGTGTTATTTTAAATGACCCTTTGAAAATACACTTTTCAAATCAAATATGTGACACAGAATCTCATTCCTCAGAATTATTGAAACTTTCTGAAATCCCTGTTCGGGCAGGACACATTGTTCCAGACCACTGCAGATTTGAGCACAAGATCTGTTTTGTCCAGATAAAGAACTAAACCAGGGCACAGAAAGGAAATAGACAACATCAGCATCTCACATAGTAATCAATTTGAAGTCTAATCAAGATAGAATGGCAATTAATGTTCCCTGGTAAATTCTGAATGAAACAGTCATGAGGATGGTGGAAAAATCTAATATTGTTGCAAAGCTTGCTTGGTCAGGAAAGGTTTGTGAGAAATTAAGCCCTTTGGATCTGGTATATCTCTCATGCATGATCTCCCTCCCCTTGGGTTTTAATCAAATTAATGTATGAGGGAAGTTAAAAAAACTTATAAACTTACATCATTGCCTTAAAAATCCATCTTTAAATCAGAGCAATGTATGAAAACATAAACGTAACTCTAATAGATTATAACCCTAATAGCTACGTTTGTTCAGTGACAACTAGAAAAGATTATCAAAACAGCAAAATGTTTCTAGATAGTTTTCCAGCTGATATAAATGTGTCCCTTGAACCTCATGTGAAGCACACACGCACAAATATCTACATATCAGTAGCTACAGGTAATCAGAACAACTGACATGCGCTAACAATATGGCAACGAAAAATCATCACAAATCAGTTCAGTTGCTAGTTTTCCTCAAAGTATTTTTGGGGAAGTTGGCTTACAAATAAAATTGCAAATTCTAGAGTGACAAAATTGCAAGACCCTCAAGGACTGACTTTGGGTCAGGGGTTTTAAGTTGCCGATCTTCTGGAAAGAAGGCTTTTTTTCTCCTTAGGATTACCTAGGAACTGAAAATCCCCTGATGGCTCTAGAGCTAATTTTATTCAATTCTATGGAATATCCTTAGAAATGGTGATGTAATAGGTGAAATATCACTTTTAACTTATTGGCACTTTATTGACAGGACAATAAATCCAGACCTTTGGAAAAATGATTAGCATTGAAAGAACAAAGCAAACCAATGCCCTTGGCATCTCCTCCAGCAAGGACAGTCACTATGTTTTCATCATCTCTTCTCTATTACACAAAAATGAAAATGATGACCGTGTCCCATCTGGGTAGGACCTAAAAGATTTATTTAAACAAATTTGACTCCAAGGAAGACCACCATCTACAAGTATTAGAGACATTTCACATGAGTGCAAAAAAGCACACCAAAATAAGTCCCTAACGCAAAGAATTGGGGATGGACTCCATCCTCTTAAGTAACTTATCTGAGGTAGAAATATGGTCCCAAGTGTATGATTTATTGAAGAGGGCATGTTCTATGCTTATGCCTAGATCAACTACCTCCTACTAATCCCTACCCCATGTTAAAAACCAATCTAACAAAACATAATGCATGGCCCCTCCCAAAGAACTCAAAATCTTCCTAAGTGAAGAGCAACCTTCCATGGGTATTTAAACATTATACTGCTTTTTCTTAAAAAAGCATTAAAGTTGGAATACAAAAATAGAGTCTCTTTTGTTTTTTAAAAAAACACAGAACAATTATAAACAACTAAATCAAGTTTTGTTCCCCCTCTTCTTCCAATCCCCTTTTATAGTCATCGTCCTAGGTAAGTCTCTAGTTATTGTCCATCAACTGAGTCTCTGCACAATGTCCTCCAGCAAAGGAAAGTGGTCCTAAGTGGTAGAAGGTGAGGCAGGTCAGGGCGATGGCTTTGGGCTGGAGTTTCGAGTCCTTTTGCTCCTTCGATTGAAAGGATAATTAAGAAATTCGAAGCGTCTATGAGGCTCTGTTGTTTGGTGGCCTTTGGGCAGCCGCTTCATGAAGTGCACCTCACGCTGATGCTGACGAGTCTTGGAGCCTTTGCGGGGACGCCCCTTCCGGGTGAAGGCCATGTACCATCCTTCGTATTTTGCATTTTGTAATGCTGTGTAGTTGTTCTCCAGCACAATCTCAGTGAAGACACAATCCTTGCCTTTGCCATTGCTCTGCAAGTGGAAAAGAATGAATAATTTGATATCTTTGGTCTTACCCATCTCGCCTGTCCGTAAAGCCTCTTTGGGCAGATATCAGCCCCATACTTATAATAAGCCTCTTCCAATAAAACATTTTAGGTATCTCCTGTTTCCATTTATATCCAAGCTTCTATGCTCCATTATGCCAAGCAGCTTTAAATTTCATGACTAAAGAAAAAACTTTTCTCCATAAATTCAGAGTCCATTGTAAATAGCAGTGGCTGATACAGTAACTAAGTTTGTAGGAATTATATACTCATATATTCACTTTTATGATTACTTGTTCCTTACTATCCTATTGACTATCCTTTTTTCCCTACAACTACAATGAGTTTTTTTTATTATTATCCAAAGCTCCAATTTAAGTAGAAAGAGACAAACATTTTTACTTACTGTTGCTCAACAAAATCTCTGTGTATAATAAGAATAGCAACAGTTCTATAAGCAGTGAAAATATCTGTTTATACTTCAACCACCATGTGTGCAGGTAAATGCCGTAAGAATTGGATGCCATTAAAATCTGCAAAGCTCTATATCTGTGTACTACATGTCATTTTCAAACTTTTTCTCCTACTTTGTACAAAAACTAGGATTGAAATTTAGAGTCTGTTAACAATAAGACTATTAATTTTAATGTTGGGTGTATTCAGTAGCACAAACACCGTAATTTTCATTTAGCTCTCTATTCAACAAACACATATTTCTAGAAGTGTAAAGTTAGAGAAACTGAAAGAGGCATTTGATATGACCTTGTCATGTCTATTTTTCCTCCATTTACTTCACTCTCTTACATATACATACATGTATAAATTATAGTTTGTATATATCTTTCCTTTCATTATGTTTTAGTTAATAAAGCTGTGTCTAGATAGAGTGAAACTTTTCCTGCCTTAATACTTAGATTCTAAAGTGATACAGAAGATGGCACCTCACAGAAGGTGCCAAGTATCCTTAGCACTTATTACAAACATGGCAGACTTGGGTTACTGCTAATTAGTGTCACTTCATTTGAATGCAGCCTAACTCATTACAGATTTAAATAGGAGTGTTTGGAAACCAAACACTAACACTTTACACCAACTGGCAAATCCAGAGGGGGCCCAAAAGGAATCACTCTGATTGGGAATTTCTTGTCCTCTGCATATAATAAATTTTCTGCCAAAAAGAAAGCAGAAACATCTAGAGCTGGTATAATTACTATAGGGTTTAGATAAAATGTTCCCCTTAAAATGTCAAAGAATAATTGCCAGTAGAAGAATGCAGATTTATTCAGAAGACAGAATACACCACAGCATATCCATAGTAGATTGAGTGATGTTGTGGTGCCTGATCAACAGAGGTAGTTGGGCTCCTAGATGGACATCTCAATACAAGATTGATCAATTCTGCATTCCTCTGCTGCTGATCCTTTCTAACCATAAAGAGATGGCACATGCAAAGCAAAAGTGAGACAATTAAAAGACAACCAAGTTGAAAAGTCAGTAAGAATCATCATGGAAGACCATATATCTATTTATCTAAATCTGGGCTCATAATTTGAATGGAAAGTTGAAGGACGTTGGAAGCTTTGCTAAGAAATCAAAGCATCTCGAAGTCTAACAATATCTTTTTTAAATAAAGGGTCTCGTATTCTAGTGTAGGACCGTTTCAATAGGAACATGACAAGCAATTTTATACCAGATATGGTCCTAATCCTTCTACCTTAATACTGTCTTTGCTTATTGGTAATGTTAGCCACTTTTAGGCTACAGCCTTATTTGGTTGACTAGAGATTAAACATGGGATCTTGTGTTTCCAAACACAAGGCACCACTGTTGAGCTACGTCTCATCCCTACAAGGAATGGGAAATATTTTGGAATGTTTTACTAAGAGTAGCAGTGGAATCTATGGGGAAGGTCCTTTGCAGTGGAGATGGGAAGAAATGAATCTACATGGCAAGACTTAGGAACGCACTTCACTTTTATACTGCTGAGCCTTTTTCATCAGCTAATGTAACACAACTTTTGCAGCATTTTTCCTGATCTCCCTCAACTATATCATGTTATCCAAGCCTAGCTTGCAACCTACCTCAAGGTTCTGTTCCAAGAACCTCGGATGTCTTCACCACAATTTTTTTAATAAAAAAATACATAGAACCAAAGACTGCTCTAAGAGAGAGAGAGAGAGCATGAAAGAGAAAGGAAAACGCACAAAACCAAAGGCAACAACTTTATTTCATGTTGAATGTGCAGATATAGTGTGTAAACATCTCTTCAGGTAGTCCTTTCCCAAGGATGCTAATTGGGACCAGAAACTCTATCCTCAAACAGCATAGTCCTAAGTTAAAAGAATCACCTGACTGCACCATTTAGCATTGGCAGTTCCCGCAGGCCCACAATGGCCATTGTTTGGCAAGGATCTTGCAGGACCACAACTTGCGACTTCCTGCTAGCTTCACCATTGACTTTGCTAATCAGAATCTCTCATTCAACTATCAACAGGTCTGACCCTGATTACTTTTTTTAGATTGCATTTCCATTAAAAAAAATTAATAAGCTACAACAATACTATTCTATTCTGTAGGTTTCCTATACCACTTCCTGCTTTTGAGTAAGACATACATGTTAGGGATTACTTTGCAATGTTGCCATATGTCACAGTTAGGGAAGAAATTAAAGTAAGAATTTACCAGAATTTTCATTTTTCAATCAAAATTCAGAGAAAATGAAAGCAACTGGTTCAGTCTTTCTTAATGCAAAAAATAATGGAGATTAGGAATTTTAGATTTTTTATTCAACTGCTTAAAAGTTGAGAAGGTGCAACAGGAGATCTCTGATCAAAAAGTCCTCTGGGGAGATGGGTGGAAGTAAAAGTGGGACGGGCAGATCCCCAATGCCAGAGAAAGAAATTTAAGTTCTTTCTTTATGTAATCTATCAGACTGAATTCTCCCACCTGCAACGTATCTGAATTAGGAAAGCAGAAACAGGAGAAAATATTAAACCTCCCTAGAATATCTCTCCAGGACTGGTCTAGAATGTTTATAGAGGCTGTATATGCAGTTAATTTCATCCACGGAAAACCTTTTCATAGTTTTCATGAGAAGAAAGAAAAATCTTGTTGTTGTTTTTTAATTTATTGCTACTTTGTTTTTATATCTAAGAGAGAAGTTTGTGGATTTTCTGCCTCAGGTGCCAACTAACCTGCCCGGGGTTCATCCCCCCCTCCCATGTTCTCTGGGGAAAGACTGCATTTGTTCTTCTACTTCAGGCAGTAAAATAGCTTGGCCTAGCCCCCGGGGCCCAGACCTTCCTCAATCTTTTTTTGATGGCTGCATGGTCATGCCCAGTGTCGTCTTTAATCCCCAAGGATCAGGATGCTGATGTTGTGTCTAACTCCTCAGAATTTAATTGGAAGGAACTGGCCCTGCCATCAAGCAGACTGAACTAACCGCCTCAGGCAGCCTAGACTGTAAACCCTGAAGAAGAGATCTCGGGGTGCCACTCAGCTTGCCCCTAACTAGACTGCTGTCGACATCTTTTGTAGATTCTCTTCTTAAATATATTTAAGTTATTTTGATTGTTCTGAACTTTTTAATTTAATGTTTTCATAACATTTTAAGATCTGTCTTCAAAAGTACTTTTGTGTTAATTGTATTTCTATGGAGCATTAGTGGAATAAACAGCATGCAAATACTTCATATAAATATAGAAAAAGGGGAGAATTAAAAAACATAATGCTTCATAATACTGTGATTTAAGGTGGCCTCAAACATAATAGCTTCCAGGGTGGGTAAAGGGGCTCTGAGGCCAACTCTAAGTTTCTTATGAGTACATTCTGCAAATCACTATTTTTATAGCACCAGACATGATTTTCTTTTATAGAGAAAGATAAGCCACAGTTTTTGAGGTCTTCTTACAAAAGACCTTTGAGTTATAGAATTTTCATGGGCAATTTGTGTAAAAATTAGCAGAAGTGTCAAAAAGTGGAGCTTTAAATATGTTGCCTCAAAAATATGTTTCACAAATCCAGTGATATTTCATTTGGATTTCTACGAGGCTCAAAGTCACAAACTTTGTCTAGAATACAAACACTTTTGGTCTCCAGCAAGCCTGCATAGACGTAATGTTAAAATGGTTGATCTTTTAAAATGAATAGTCTGTGGCTGAAAAATATATATATCCAGAAATATCATACTTGTGATAGATCTCATCATTCAATAAGATGGCTGCATGGTCATGCCCAGTGTCATGCCCATCCATTTATATTTTACACTGCATCTAAAACTGATGTACAATTTTCTTAACTGTTTATGACCAGTAAAATCAATGACATGGTAACCAGAAGCAAAAGGGAAAACAAAATGCTAAACAATTATTGGGATTATAGAAATAAGTGTTTGCGATTGATCACATCTGCCATGCTAACATTTTGTAAATAGTCACGTTTATATCCCAAGTATATCCCAATACTATTTAGTTAGGAAATCCACTACACATTTTCATCTATTCAAATATTCCTCCAATCCAAAAGTACTGATTTAAACCTCTTCTCTTTTCTCCACCTTCTAAAAATGTGTTCAATTGACTGCTTTAAATACTGGATTTTTGAGGTTAAGGACAAACTTGCTGCATGAAGTTTTCCCAAAACAAATGAATGTATACAAATGAGCAAATTACTAGCTTCAATCACATACCCTCCTGTTTGCATAAGGCTATTGTTCACTGCCACATCAAAAGCCAATTCAGCCATATTCTTACAATCTTCCCAAAAGTTTATTGTTTGTCTTCTTACCTTGCCAATCAGCTTTCCTTTTTTGTTCATGCAAATATAGAAGCCTGTCTCTGCTCCCTTGATTCTTACTCTGCTCCCAAAAGTATCAGTCTCCACAATGAGCTTAGCTGGAAAGAATAAGGCAACAGAAATCAAGTTATAAGATCAACATCCTATAGAAGTCTGAGAGGGAAAAAAAATGCCAAACAGAATGACATTTTTCTGTTGTAGCAAGACTTATAGTACAATGAAAAGTAATGATAATCCATGTAGTTGGGCATTCTATACAATCACAATAGAGCCAAAATGGGCCCGGGACTGTGCTGTTCTTGTGATAAGGAATAAAATTCTGGAGTATGGATGTAAAATCACTTACATTGATTTTTTGATACACAGAGCAATGTGCCTGCTTAAACTCCATCCACACCCAAATCTCATTTAAGAGTCTCCATTTGATGCAAAGAAAAAATGAATATGTTTTACAGGGAACCAAGAGCTGTATGGGAGTCAATGGAACAATGACATCAATAGCACAAATATGTTTTTCCACTTGTCATTGAAAGACTGGGTAATTTTTGTTATCTATTAAGAATTATGTGATAATAACTTGGTTAATTTTTAAGGCATCACAAGTTTATTCTTTGTATTGGCTCCTGTTGTCTATACCCAGCAACAACAACAAAAAAAATCATTTCAATATTGTAACAGCATCCTTTGGTCAAAAAGTTAGAATAAAGAAAGCAAAAAATGTGATTGTTCTAAATTTCCTATATCTTCTTAAACTTAGAACTCTTAGAATTTAACTAACCAGAGGAGAAAGCAGAGGTGGGGGGAGTAATCTATGATAGACAGTCTTTCATGACTGCTGAGCTGAAATACTCTTTACCCATCCTTCACTAGGCAAAAAAACCTACACCATGAAATTGACTGTCCCCATAGCAGATCCCTATTCTGCATCAACTGTCTGTTTCAAGTTACTGCAGTCATCTGACTACTTTCCAAGGTAACAGTAACACAATCTTATAGATTTTATATACCCTGATACTGACCTCAGACAGTGTTGAAATAAAGGAAAAATTGCATGTTAATATGGTACATCTAAGAAGAGATTAAGCCTGTCTATCTCATAGTCAAGAGACAAGATGAAGGCAACATCATGAGAACACAAAAAAGAAAAGCAAATATTGCCAGCACATGCTTGTGCCATGATCAAGGCAAATGATTAAAACCCTATGCACAAAACATGGAGAAATAAGAAAATCAGAAGTTAATACAAAATCTAGGTCAGCAATAAATACAAAAATAATGGTATCTTCTAAAGATAGCAATATGGTCTGTGCAACAAAGAGAATTTAGAATTTCTTCCTTAATTATCTTGCCTTCATTGCATCTCTGTTCTGTGTAGGCCATGAAGAACCAGAAGACAGTTTAAGACCCTTCTCCACCTTCTTCCCTCCTTGTATGGTTGCTGATTTTGCAGAGAAAAGCTGACCCCTTAATGCATTTCCTCTTTGTGAGAAGTGAGAGGGTATATTGATTTAATCTCAGTTTTTTAATGGGCATTGATTGACTTATGGAGCTGCTATGCAAATTACAGATCAATAGCTTGTCCTTTCTTCTTGCTTTTGCATAAACCCCAAGATCTGGAGCCAATTGTCCTCCAAGAACTATCTCGGCAATCCAACTCTGCCATAATATTGTGTCTGAAAGAAATAAAGGATTCTATGTGGAACTTTTGTTTAGGGTTCAGGGTGCCCAAAATTTCTATGAAGAATTGGACTTCATGCTTGCTATTTCTGATCGTAAAATGATGATATAACTCTAAACTGGATCCTACTCTTCTTTTTACTGATAATACTTGAGCCATTGCGACAAAGCTTTTGCTGACAAAGGGCAAATTCTGAGACTTTAAAATAATATTCACACCAATAATTGGAATCCATCATATCTTGTACCCAGTAAAACAACTCTTCTTCTGTGGTCCATATCGGGTCCTTTCTCTTACTCTCCCCCATCGCATTCTATCAAGGACCTGTTTTTAATATGAAATAGACAACCCGTTGGGTCATGGTTTCAGAGATATGTCCTCATCTTAACAGAGAAACAGAATGACCAAGAGTGGGCAAAATAGCAGTAGGAACAGAAGTGACTTCCCATTACCTGCCTCTTGAGAACTTCCTCTTGGGAATCTGACAGGGAGCATCAGAAATCCTTCCCCTTTCCTTCTTTTCCCTTTTCAGCAGGCAGGTAACTGGCTGCTGCTGGGTGGGGAAGGAGAGGGGAGGGGGAAGGATTTCTGATGCTCCCTGAGATTGACTGGGAAACTGTCATAGAACATTCAAAATTCAGGTCACATGACCACAGCAGTAACCCACCAGTGCAGCAACAGCCAGTAGCACTGAGGCAGCCATAACTTTTTCTAATTTTATTCCCTTAAAGTCATGGGCCTTATATTTTGGATGCATTCTGTAAGTTAGTTTATTTGAGGTACCTTGCTTCAAAAATTGTTGCCTTACTATACACTGTTTCATCCAGTAAAGGTCATGACAACAAACCATTTAGTAGTATATAGATATAAAAAGTTCTACTATGATACTTCCATCCTTCCCAAATATTTTCAGCGATAGCTCCTACAAATCTGTATTCCTAGCCATTATGAGTAAGGGTTGGGATGAGTTGATTGAAGGTATTCACTCACATTTCAGTATGACCAATCCTCTACAGCAGGGGTCCCTAACATGTGGGCCCCGGCCCAGTACTGTCTGTGGCCTTTTGGCCACAGGGCCGCGGCAATGGCTGGCGAGTGTGTGCATGTGTGCTCACACCCTCCCCACTCGCGCTAGTGCCACAGCACGGGTGCTAGTAGCCCCATTTGCGCATGTGCAGGGCGCTACCACCGCTGCCAGCATCACATGGGCACTAGCGGCCTGTTTGCACACACGCACGCACTCAGGTACTAGTGGCCCATTTGCACATGCACACGGGTGCTAGTGGCCCATTTGCGCATGGGCACCAGTGGCACCACCAATGCCACTTTGGGTATATGCACCCCATTTTGCACATGCGCATGTGTGTGTGCACATGTGCTTGTACATTTCCCTGCTTGTCCCTTTTCCTCCGGACCGCCAACCTGGAAAGGTTGGGGACCTCTGCTCTACAAGAGTTTGGGGGACATGAGATTGTGACAAACCAGTTTTGCTTATGCTAGAACATACCATATTCATACTTAAAGCATAAGATGTATTAGGAATCAAAAAGATGTACCTTAGAACTACAATCAGGAACAACAGTGCTGAACAAGAGTTTCAGTCCAGGTAGCCTTCGACTATGTCTCTTGCCATAGCCATGATAACTAGAACTGAAGGAAGTTGCAATCCAAATATCTGGAGAGCATAATGTTGCCTATCTACTATCAAAAATAACCTAGAATGCTGCTTCAGTGAAACAACTTTTGTGCATCACCTTTGATCCTGAATTTGCACCCATTAATGCAAATCCTACTTCACTGAGGCTGGGCTAATCACACTAGGGCAAATATAAACACAAACATGCTCGGTCAACCAGATGAGTGGTTTTATGGCACTTCAGCCTTTGCAGAAAAGTTATCTGCAAAGTCCTTTCAAAAGCAGTAATACACTATTCACCTGTAATGAATTTTAGGGAAAGAGAGGAATAGCATTGCAATGGAGATAAGCCACAATGCTTTCCATAATACTCCTTGTTGTCCCTCTCATCTTTTTTGTGTTTTACCTTTTAGACTGGATGTCAAAGCGCTACTATGAAAAAAAGAGAAGCATTCAGATTATCCATATACCAGCTCAGTGTAAAGTTTGGAGAGGCTCCCTATTTTACCCCAAATACTACATTTGGCTAAGGTCTTCAATAAAAAAGAATATTACCATCAGTGGCACAAGAATAGAGGTACACATTAAGGGCAAACACAGGAGCATGACAGAAACTGCACAAATTGTTTAACCCTGGTTTATTAATTCTGCTAATGGTCTTTCTCTCACTTCCATCTTTTTAACTCATCATTTCTTTAATCAGTTTTCAACACAAAAATTAATTCTGTGTAAAGGAAAGAATAAAGTTATTGGAAGTGCATTGCAAAAATATAGTAATCACTGAATGATTAAAAACAAAAAGAAACTTGACTGCCATGTCAGCATCATCCACAATTTTGCAGTTCTGGCAGCCATTGGGAAGAACTTATGAGTCCTGGAGGATTAATCTCTGCTTCTCTCCAATACTCTTGCATTTACGTTGCTCTTGTTAACATAGGTTGAGTCATCCATGGCCCTACTGTCTCACTCACCATCGTGATGCTTAGGGACAGTGGAAGGAACTATTCTTTTTTAACCAATCATTATAACAGACAGCCACATTTTCCAATCATAATTGTTCTGTTTACAGAAGAAAAGGTCTTGCCCCAACTAGATACATTTGGACCACAGCTCCCAGAATTCCCAACCAGTATAGGTAACTTCTAGGAATCTTGAGTGTCTAAGGAATGCTAGTTTGCGAGGGATAACTTGTTTTCCTAGCAACAATAAACTATCACATCAATTATCCTATCAATTCTGAAGATCTGATATGCTTGCACTTGCTGCAGAGGGAAAGATCCTTTTGCAACAAGAAAAAATGCATATTTGATACATAATCAAGGGAAGGCTTTTTTTTTTTTAAAGAAAACTATGTCGGGCTTAGCCTAACAAAATGCCTTTTCCATAAGCAGCAAACATTTCTACATGAGTTAGTTAAATCTTTCAATCTCTTTTTAAAAATAATTTCTGCCCTGCCTTCTTGAACCTATGGCATGCAACAAACTAAGTGCAAACTGTTTCCTTTTCTCTTTTCTTAGGAAGGAGAAAGAGGGAGAGATGACGTGGGATTATCATTTTAGTGCCCAGGCTACTATGTCAATACTGAAACAATTTCTATAACTTTTATGTTTAGGAAAACTCAATACGTTTATCAAGTCTTGGGCTTTATTCTCTTTATTCATCTTGCAACTTGCAATGCAACAACTTTTTTTTGGGTTATTTACTACAGCAGTTGCTCCAAATTCCCAAATTCCACATACAAGGCCCATAGGGCTACCCCTCTACAGGGCTATAGAAATAAACTAATGGAAGCCAAGATACTGCTATCATCAAGACAAGGCTGGTACAATAACTTCAGAAGTATCCTGAATTAATGGAAGCTTGCTATTAACAGAAGCTGATTGTAGCACTTTTTGGGATATGTTATTTCACAGGTTTCTATAATTCATCCCAAATCTGCCCCATTTTTACACCATGGAGATGGACAACATATGACTTACATGTAGCTCCTTTTTATTGAACTCTTGGACCGACCCCCCCCCCCACAGTTCCAATGCCAATGTTCACCTGAGAAATGGCACATAGCAGGCCAAGTAAACTGATTGGTTTAGCAAGTCCAACTTGATGAGATAATGTTTTGTTTTTTTAATGTTTTACTTCAAAAAGTACAGGCTCTCCAAAATGAGATGAATTCCATTCTCCTCTGGCACAATCCGTGCATTGTCATTATGGCCATATCCTGTGACTCTCAACAGCCAAAGTGAAAAAGTGACTCCAGTCACAAAGTAGAACATGTCTTTTATAGAGCAAAGCTTGGAGGGCAGGACTGAACTTTCTCCAGATCCCCATTAGGAACTTGCAACATCTTCTAGAGACATCCAACTATTGTGAAGTCACTAAAGAGATAATGAGGTGGCTGGGTGATGCTGGATGATGCTTCAAGTCACCAGTGTGAAAATATTTTAAATACAAGCATGTCTCTTTTTGAGATGAGAACCCTATTCTTGGAATGACAGTGGCTACTATAAGGTCTTATTACTTTGTGCAAGGAGCAGTTTTTCAATAAGATGAAAAGAATATTGATGGTTTCCTCCCATCAATGATTTCCTCCAAAATATTCCAAATACCACTATTAAAATCTTAAACAGTCTTTTCACCACTGGGATGGGGAACGAAACTGATCAGGTAGGGAATTCCTTTAAGGTTCCAAACAACCTATGGTCCTGATGGTCTTACCTTTCCCTATCCAAGTGATCTATATGCTTTCCTACAGAAACGTAGTTTGTTCTATAATAAAAATAGATTAGTCTACTCTTAGTCTAATTAAAGCATTGCCACAATTGCTGATGCGCTAGATCAAGTCTGTCTAGAACAGAATTCCATTTCCCATAATGTTAAAACAAGTCTAATAATGTAATATTTAATAATGCAGAAACAGCAAACTTGAAATTTCTCAACATTTTTTTTCCTTTAGAAGAGTCTTCTGTTTTTCTACTTCATTGCCCAGATCCTTGAGAACTTCTTTCAAAATAAATTGTATTTTTTGAAGTAATATTCTTATTGGAAATGGACACTACCAGTAGAAACATGCAGAGAATTTTCTGCATGGCACCAAGTCGGCCACTGAGATGGACAGCCAATTTTTCCATAAACCTAGTGAATCTAACCTGATGTCATCACCCTCACTCTCATCATCTCTTTCTGCCTCTCTTAACTCTTTCTGTTTGAAACTGCGTAAGACCAGTCCTTTTCCCTGGGTGAATGTTGAGCTGTATATGGATTACAATACGGTGGCCTTCTCCAAACTGGCTTTGGACTTCACCAACTACAATCCCCAGGTTGAAAACTGCTAAATTCCAGCATCACATCACTTCTTCTTCTAACCTATTATGAGCCCTTTAACTTTATTGCTTTTTTTGTCTATAAAATATTAACATCTGTAACCTCCTCCTTGCCCAAGGACAATTGGACCCCTGACTCCTTTTCATTGAGCTGCATAGACAAGGTTCCCTTATTTATCTGTCTTTGGGGGACACAAGTAAGGGAGGTCGATCAAGAGAGCAGTTAACATTTAAAGAGCATCAGTTTTCATGCTCTTCCTCTGCTGACTGGTGGGAAGGCATAGAAAAGCAGCCCCAAACACAGGCAGAACACCACATGCTTTTTTCCTCTTCTACCTTTTCAAAGGCCCTTTTCTGATTTATTGCCTGTTGGTCAGCTTTACCACACGAGCCTCTTCAGGGACTCACCCTCTAACGCTGAATTGCTGCTGCCTTGACAGACTCAATTGGTTTGAAATTGCTTTGGCACAGAGATACAGACTGAAAGCAGAGAAGAAATTGTCAGAGAGAAAAACAATAACCTGCCCACAAGAAGGCAAACTAGCAAAATGCCCATTCCAATCCTAAAATAATAAGACATACAAAAGTTATTATTATATTATTTATTATTACTTCTGAAAAATTCCCTAAAAGACACAACTGAAAACAAATGCAACAATTATCATTCATTTCTAACACTACTTTCTCTCATAGTGATTCAAAGTCAGATTACAGATTGCTATATAAGACAGAAGTACACCAAGCTTTAAGATCCATAGGCTTCGCTCCTAATTAGAAAACTGAGTCAGATATTGACAGTCAAGACAGATAACTAAGAAAAATGGTCCTGACCTGAAATCAGCTATTAAAATGTCACAACAGAGAAAATGGCCATTGGTGGAAATAAATCACTTTTTTTGAGAGAAAGAAAGAAAGAAAGAAAGAAAGAAAGAAAGAAAGAAAGAAAGAAAGAAAGAAAGAAAGAAAGAAAAACAATAACTAAAAAGCAAAGCAAAACAACGTGAAGTATAACATAAGACGTGAAGGGTGTGAAAAGTTGATTTTGTTAGTGATGGGGTGAAAGCTTAACAGTTTCAACTCTATTCTTTCCCTTCAGTGACAGATTTATCCCAGTAAAAATTATGTTTCATGCTCAAACTTTGAAAGGAAAGTGGCTACGTAGATGCAGAAAAAATGCAGCGAGGCACACTTGATCCCCTAACTGGATGTGAAGAGGAGAAAGTATTCAGGAAATGTTTAAAAAGGTGAAAGTAAGAAGACTTTTAATAGCTCTTCCAGACATGGGGGTCTCTCCAGAGATTCATATAGAACAATCCTGAACCTCTATTTTAACATTTACAGACTTGCAATTCTCCTAAAACCTTACATCTGAAAAACTGCTTGTGTTCTCTTTCTTTTTAGATCACTGCTGAGTTTGCTTCTTACGCTTCAAATGCTTAACCATTTTTAATAGAAATATTTTCTTTTGCAAATCATTCATTCCTGTGTGTTGTAATGCTGTTATGTAAACATTAAGTAACTTCTTAGAGAATGATATATTTAAGGAAGGGATGCAGTTTTTTCCTTTATTTAGAACAAAACTATATTGTATATTTCAGTTATGACTGGGACAGTTTTCTTGAATGCTAAGATGCATACTGTATACACATGCAAACTCTTCCCTCACTATCAGTGCCTGCTAAAAATGTTAATATAAGCAAGCCTGCATGATTTTCAGATAATAGTTTGATGTGAGAAGGGCGAATGTGGCTAATGTGAGAGGTCAATAATTGTAGTCATGATACATAAATTGTAGCTATATGGAGATTCAATACTAGGATGTGCATTATTGACCACAAATTGAAGACAATGCAATTATGGAGCATCTCATTTAATATTATACAGTGTTTCATAAGCATAATTAAAGTTAGAAAGGAGAACATGGACTTATGATTTGTTGCAGTGTATTTTTGATGAACTGAATATAAACTGGACATTTGTAAAACTAAGTCTCACTTAAATCTTTACAGCCAGTCTTCTATTCTCACATCTTTTTCTCTTTGGGAAAGATATTTTGTGCATCCTAAAAGCTTATTTTCCCAGAGAAGCCTTCCTTAGCTGAAGGCAAGTTTTGCCTGTGATTCTAGAAAACCTGGGGTTAACATCACAACATGCTTCCAGTTTCCCTATTTCCGCTTCACTGTTAGGCTGGAACATACTGCAAGAAGATGCCTATTCCCCCAGATTTTAATTCTTAAAATCTGCAACTCATCCCACCATTTCCGTGGTCAGTGACCAGGTGTAAAATCCAGCCCAATCTCCTCCACAGAAGCTCTGACTCAATCCGCAAAGGGAAAGCATTATACTGTTATTACAAATATTGATCCCCACATTCTTCCATCAGAAGCTTTCTGCATTCCAAATGCTTGTAATGATTTCTGGCAAACAAAGGGGATGGAAATCATCAATTACTGGGCTGCATGCATTGCCTTCTCCACCCCCACTCTCCCAGTGCTCCTGCCCACACATGCAGACTTACCATGAGCATCTCCATCTTCCGCCATAGCATTGATTTTCTTGTTGTCCAGGATTTGAACATGCTTCCCGCTGGTTCGACTGTATAGCTGATAGGTTCGGACGAGTCTCCGGCTTAGTTGGTCGGTCACCAGGCTCTGCTCCCTCACATGCTGTGTAAAATTAGGTGGGGACTGAACAGTTACCTTTAGGAAATTAAAAAATATACAACACACCATTATAATCTCTACTCCTCTGAGAAAGGCTATCTTGGTGTGCTCCTGGTGTATCTGGTGAGGGCACCAAGTTGGTGCAGTGTAGAGTCGAGACTCTTATGTATTGATAAAGTAAAGACCAGGATTCTAGCAGTGACTGAAAAGTTACTGGGCTGCCCAGGAGTTTATCACTGGAAAACAAGCATGCGAGACAGGAAATAAAGACAAGCCTGGACCAGAGTACTAACGTGGCTCTCCTTTGGTTTCAAAGAGATGTGTCTAGACTTATGCAGATTTAAACTAGGTTCTCAATCCTGTTTGTGACGCTTTAAATCTAGGAAGACTCAACAAGGCAAACAAAAATAAAAATGAATGTGCCCCATCATTCATAACCATATCATGCAAGGCACATTACCTCCTTAATTGGCTTAAATACAGTCGTGTGGAATACAATGCATCCTATTTGCCTGGAAATCAGGCTTTCAATTCCTGGATTTGTTTCTATTGCTTTGGTATTGGCTTTCCAGCTATTTCAATTGGTCCATCCTACGAAAGTTTTGTCCCGCAAGGCTCAGAGTGGCTCTGTGCCCTGGACCAGAGTGATCGGTAGATGGGGGTGGGGATGAGGATAGCTATATTTTATCCCCTTAAACAGGGATCGGTTGTGTCAGCAGCCCAGGCAGTTCAGAATTGTCTCTCACTAATATTTATGAGGCCCTTCCATACAGAGAGGCTTGCCGTGCTTTTCCCACCCACCCACCCCGCATTCAAAGTTATCGTGAGCTGAAGGTTTGGCAACAGTAGGGTGATCTGAGCTCCGGCCGCAACCATGCAGTGGCTGTGCGGGGGGGGGGGCTGTGTCTGTTTCCCCTCCTCTCTCAGGCTGCTCTTCTTCCACCCCCAACGTGCTTCCAGTTCCTCTTTTAAGTCTGAAGGGTTTTAGTTTGCCCCTGACATTTATAAAGACGTATTCTGAGCAAATGTTGAGGAGATTTGTTCCTTTCAACTTCATGGGGTGGCAGTGCATGAAAAAAGCCTCCCTCCTCGCTGCCTCCCCACCCCCCACCCCGCCCATCTTCAGCCCCATATCAGCTACTAAAGTTGTCCAAAAGATACAGGGAAGCAACTCCTTCCTGAAAGATGGACTTTATAGAAGTCTCCCCTTGATCGTGTATCTCTCTTATCCTTTGTGTGTGTGTGGTGTACACACGCACACACAGAGGGATGCATGGGTTTCCTATTGGCATTTCTTTCCAGAACATCTCTGGATTGCTCTGCCTGCTCTAATGAGTAGACCATGTGGCCAGCCATAAAACTCTTTGATTTCCATCTCATATCCCCAAATATTACAACATCCTGAGCCTACACTCCCTTTACATTCGGGTCCACCGAATTCAATTTGTTTACTCAGCTTTATAGAATTAAGGGACCATTCCAAATTTAATTCAGAACCCTACACCTGTTCTCTTGCATGGGGAATGTTTCTGCAAGCATTTGGCCTTAACTCTCTGGATTTGCAATCAATACTACACCAAAAGGGTTATAAATTCCACAGTATCAGACTGTGTTGCTCCATATGTTAATGAGGTTTCTAATTTCTAGGAAGCAAGAGTGTTAGCAAGGTCTTTCCTATAATTAAGGTATATTTCTTAAGTATAATTTTTAAACATCATAATAATGGAAGGAATGTGCTCTTATTTAATTCTGGAAATTGGATGGAAAAAAACAGTTTACTAAGATTTAAATAGATCATCACCAATTTCCCACCGGGATTCTTCAACACTGCAATTGGGGAGCTCAGCGTATATCTATTCTTACTTTAAGTCAACGCTCGTTCCCACACTTTTTGCATTTTATCCTCTACTCCCCGCACGGGGTTAGTCTCTTAATCATAGGGATTCCTTTTATTACATCACTTTTTTTAAAAAAAAAGGGGGGGGGAAATAAAGAGAAAATATTTTTTTTGTCTCTATCCGAATAATAAAAACCATCGCAGCTATTTAGAAAGGATTAAAACAATTCCTTACCTGTGCCTGCAAGCAGAAAGCAAACAAGTGCAGTAGCCTAGAATAATGGAAAAGGGGGAGTGGAGGGGAAAAACAAAGTAGACGGTGAGATGAATTTTGCCATTGAAATGGAGCAGAAATAAAGATGGAAAATCGAGGGGGCTATTTCGGGGAAGGGAAGGGAAATCGAAATCGGTCCCTAAGAGCGGCCAGACTCAATACTTACAAATAGCTGAATATGGAAGAGAAGAGATTCATCCTGCGAGATTTTTTACGCGGGGACTCGATTGGCTCGTGGCGCAGAAGAAGCGGGCGGGCTCTGCGGGCCCGAGTTTCCTTGGTTTTCTTCGGCTTCTGGGAACCGGCGGGAGTCCGGAGCAGGGGTCGGTGGGGGGGGGGGGGAGGCTCTCGCTTTCTCTCCGCGGGCGTCGCTTTTCACTTCGCCGGGCGATGCTCGGCCCGCGGGGCGGCTCAACCTCCGGGTCAGGGCGAGGGACTCCCTGGGCGCTCCCAGCCCATCCCTCGAAGAGCGTCCCGCAGCCGAGCGGCACCGAACCGGCCGAGGCTGCGGCGCTGGCTGTCAGAAGGCTCCGGGGCCGAGCGGGGAGGGCAGGCTCCGCTGACAGCTCCGCGCCAGGGCCAGGGAGAGCCCGGCGGTTTCGAGGCTGGCGGCTGCGGAGCTCGGAACGGGAGGCAGGCGGCTCGGCCGGGTGGGTGGGTGGGTG
>NW_015386520.1:1043809-1049582 GCF_001527695.2 Protobothrops mucrosquamatus
GCCTGACAAGGGTGACCGAGCTTCTGCTTAGCCTGACCGGTTGGAGACCGGTGGGCTAATAATCCAGCGGCTCGGGAGAGAAGATGAGGAAAGAGGGAACCAGGCCGTGCAGAAATTCCCCCGTGAAACTACCGGGCAGCGGTCACCTGAGCGGGTAGGGAATGCCCGCTTTCCTCCGGGCTTTCGGGGTTGCGACTTCGAAGGAAGCAGCTTCGAAGAGGCTAAAGGGGAAGGGAAGGAACGCCAGAGCAAAAACTCGGATTCTTCTGATTTTTCCAAAGAGCACAGAGGATTTAGCATTCCCTCCATTTACACCCAACGCTGGCAGAGACTTTCCTCAAAGCAGCAGGCTCCCTTTAGCATTAAAACGTGCACATAAAACCGGGTAGCTAAGATATATGAACATGCATGCCCACGCATTATGTATCTGATTAACCAACGGTGCTTTGTTAACAGTTAGCATGTGTGGAGGAATATCAAATACCCACAAAGACTAGTAATGGCTTCCTCACCCTAGGACTACATAGGGGAACATAAACCCACCCACACACACACACAGACACACACACACAGAGCAGCCCTTCAGCCCTGGAACTTGATTTTAATGATGTGGTGCAGCCATAAGACACCTGAAACCATTCAGTGCTTCCAAGGCAGGACAGACCAAACAATGCCTAAGTTACAGAGGAAAAGAAGTGGGGAGGAGAAGGGAGGCTGAGCTTCTGTGCCAGCTTGAACCCTCCTTCATTTCAAAAATTAATCACTTTGAAGATTAAAATATAGTAAGAATGGCGAAACTGCAGCTCCTGTCCACCTTTGCTAATTGGACTGAGAAAATATAAGATGGGGAGCAAGTGAAGCAAACTGAATTCCCTTGACTCAAAAGGAACTTGAAATTACCAGTAGAAAATAATTTAGTAGATAGTAGTTAGGAAAAAAAAAAAAGAATGGAATTCAAGGACTTCATACACTTTCTACATTCATACATAATGCTAAGCCAGGATTTCAAAAGAGATCAGAGCAAAACAAGTTCTTGAACAAGTCATAGTGGCATGGTTTACTCATAATGCTAAGCTATAGTGATTGGATTCACACATCGTACCAAGTCAAAAGCAAATAAAATGACAATATTGTTTTGTACAATGTGTGAATTGATCCAATACAAAATGACATAATTTCATTATTGCAAGGTGCAGTATCTTTCAATATCCCAATTATTGTCCAAAAAGTGAAAGTCCACAGAGAAAGATGTCCTCTGAAGACCAAGTGCTGGGAACAAATGACCAGACGAGTCTATTGAAACTGTCTGAGCCAATGGGGTAACAAATGAGCAGTTGAGGCACTTCTTAAAGTATATGATTCAGAAGACTATTTTCATTTTCTTAAGAGACAAAGCAGAGAGAAGGGGGACTATCTTCCTCCCAATATATGTCTTCTCCAACAGATGATCTCTATCAGATATGCAGTTAGGAACTCTGGGAGTTGTAGTTCAACAAACGGAAGCTTACCAAGCTTGGTAAGACTTCATAAGGCAAGGGGGTGAGCAACTGCACTCTCAGAACCCCCTCTGGCCTCAACTACTGAAAACTGCGAAGTCTCCCTTTATGTCCAAGAAATAAACGAAAACAGTTCCCAAAAAGAAAGAAAAACACCCCAAACTTACCTGTACATCCAGCTCTGGCTACACCTGTAATGTAGCCCTTCACAATTTGCAAATCTTACGCAACAATCCAATACTAAGCCCAGCCCTTGACCAGCCATAGGTGTCCTGCCCCTGCTCAAAAAGAAATACAGCAACTCCAAGTAAATTCTAAAACAGTTCAAAGGAATATGGGGAAATATTTGCATTATTGTATACTATTATATGCTATCTTTCTAAAACTATTGACTCACAATATGTGTCCCCCAGTATCGATCCAACAATATTGACTCTATCACAATAAAAACAAAGCAACCTCAAAGAGCAGAAAGATTTTCAGCGTAACTGACATAAACAAGTACATGTCAGAAAAGCTTATTCAAATGAAAATGTATCACCACATCAAAGCTCCTACTCAGAGGAAACCCTCATTAGCTGACCCTTAAAAAGAGGAGGCTTTATGTAGGAACCCCATCAATTACGTTGGTTCCAGATCGGATGTAATGTATATCAGTGGCTTCCAATCTTTTGGGCACCAGGGACCGATTCTGTGGACAGAATTCCGCAGACCAGAGCGGGCGGGGTTTTATGTGCTGCCTGCATCCCACGGATGGGCTTCACTTGTTTGCGTGGCCTGGTTTTTGGCATGCTGTGGACCGGTGCCGGTCCATAGACCGGGAGTTGGGGACCCCTGATGTAGATGCTTCCATTGCTGTTGGACAATATCTCCGGTCAATCTGGAGCACTGGTCATGCTGACTGAAGCTGATGAGAATTGAAATCCCAAAATATCTGACTATAGGTTCCCCATCCCTTCCGTTTAAAACTGAAACCGTTCATTAAGAATTACTTCCAGACACTGATGCAACCAGGAACGTATGATCTCCCTGCCTCCCCACGCCCCTACCTTTACATAGCCATATGCTTATTTTGGAATATACATCGTTTAATTGTGGAAAGAGATAACATATTTTTTAAACAAAAATATTAAGATGAGCATGTGCAACTATGTACATGGTATACTTATCTATCAAAAATATAACAGAAGAAAGAGGGGACAAGGGAAAGAGGAGCAGTTGCTAGGGTGCAACCCAACATGTCTTTGCCAATGGACAGATCAGTCTGGACAAGTCTACCTCCTGCAATTCTCTTGGAACCCCCACCCACACCCCAGATTTGAACTTTGGTCCTGAAGCTCTACCTTAGTTAGATCACAGTATCCAGGTTCAACAACCTGTAAGTATGAAGAAGAGACAGTTAGTTCCAAAGTGATCACAGTAAGAGTCTCACAGATCTAGATACTAAGCTGGGGAAAGAAAAGCTTGAATTCCTTCTCTCCCTTCCCCCCCCCCCCCAAAAAAAAAAACCCTCTAGGAAAGCAACTGTGTTTTACTGAAATCTGATCTTCTTGTACCCAAACCACAGTCCTGTTAACAGAAGGCACAAGTTGGAGACTGCCCTGTGTTAGCTGCTTGGCTGCTAGAAATAAGGATATTTCTCATGGTTCAGTCCTAGAGACTGTAGTAGACAGTAATAAAGTATGATTAATTAATATTTTTACAATCACTTTCTCGGGTCATCCGGTGAACCTCAGAAGAGAACAACGTTATACCAAAAAACAGATAAACTCAGCACCTGTCAAAGGACCGTTCTATAAACAGTATCTAAGAATTCATTCACTAGATAATGGGGTAGTATGTTCAGGTACGCTGTAATTTTCCCATAATTATATAACAATTTCTTATGCAATTCCTTAATTTGAAATCGAGAACCCACAGTGTAACTTTCTGGAGCAGGTGCCTTTGGCCTCCCATTGTAATTTTGTTTCTGGCAACGCGTAGTCAAGTGTTTGGGGGGGGGGAAATGTTCACACATTGACAGTCAAATGGCTTGTCATGTTCAACACTCACAGGCGACATCAGCTGCAGTTTTAACCTATGCTACATTGCAGGCCTCCTGTTCTAGCAGCCTCCCAGATGCTTTCTGCATGTTCTATAGACCTACTGCAGATCGTAGGAATCAGCCTGGTCCTAGACTAGAGGAGGTGGGCTGGGTGCCCCTACCCCACTGCAGCAGTTGAAGGAAGGTGATGGACTTGAATCATTATACACAGAGCTATGGAAATCTGGTTTTGTGGATTGAGACACTGGATGCAAGCTACCTACAGCAAGTGACAGACATTCAAAGGATTAGAGTAAAGAACAAGAGTTTCGGGAGAGGAAAAACATGCTACTAGACAAATAAATAAGCCACCAAACCTATTATCTGTACTAAGTCTCATTATCCGCTTACCCGACTTCTCTCACTCTACTTTTAAGGCTGCCTAAGCCAGATTTTGTGATGGTGGCATAAACACCTAGAAAACCATTAAAGTGTTCCAAAGTAATAATTCCTCTTGTCTGCTGAAGCTAAGATCAAGCAAGGATACAGTTAGCTAGAGGGCCAGAAACAACAGAAGCAGCCCAGCTTCTGTCTGAGTGGTAACCCTATCTGCTCAGCACGCTGATAAGACCAACGGTGACAACAGCCTTGCTAACTTAACTGGGAATAGAGGAAAGTAAGGAGGCATCTAAAATACAGAACATTTCTTTCAGAGTACTTTGCATTAGCAAGTCAGCTCTAGTATATATTCAGTTTTAAATGATTCAGACTGAAGTGTAACTCTTTGAAAGATCCAGAGGGTCAACCTGCAACAGCTACAAAAGCCTTGTTACCTTAAAGTTTTGTATTAACCACAATCATTTTGATAGCTTTTAAGGTTAAGATAAGTCTTCATTATTGTTTTCTCTTTGCCAAAGTAACACTTTATAAAGAGCTATCTCTCTTCATCCAAATCAATTATCTAAATATTTGGTCACCCTCCCCCAGCTGGCTGGATAAAGGAATAAAGATGGAATGTGACGTTGAAAGGTGTTTTCTCATTATTCTGCTCTAAAATCAAATGTGGGAAATATGATACTCAGATGCAAAAAAAGGGGGGTGAGCTATTCTATAAAAGCAATTTGTAAAGTATATCTATATCTGTATCTGTGCCTCTATCTATCTATCTATCTATCTATCTATCTATCTATCTATCTATCTATCTATCTATCTATCTATCTATCTATCTATCTATCTATCATCTATCTAATCTGTCAAAACGTTTATAAAACCAAAGAAAATGAAAAGAAAGGTATTTCCACTTAACTGAATTCAGAGCACTGTATTCTCTCTCCCAGGATTCCACTGTTACTTTGAGGGTTACACTTTATGATAACTCACTCGATATCCCTTCAGTTTGCGATATAGTAAAAAAAAAGTCAAGATGGCAGCCACAATCATGCAGTTGAAGTTTTGCCCCTATTTAACATGTAACATACTGTATATAAAAGGGGCAAAACTTCAATTGTACAGTTTTGCAGTCATCTTGACTTTAAAAAGTAAATGGATGCCCCTGTTTAGTGACCCCTTGATTCTAACTAAAACACTTTAAATATAACTTTTTTATCGAATCCCATTATGTTTATAATAAGGGAAGCCATATAATTTTTTTTTAATGTGACATTTCAGTTGTTTTCAGTTACTGAAAACTGTTAGGATGACAGTTAAATCAGCTATTTCTTTAGAGAAAAGACCAACAAGGAATCAGAGTGTTAATATTAACTGAAAATTAAAAGGAAATATTAGAGTAGCTTCTCCAATACGTACTCCGGCCTTTTTAATTTAAATATCCTTGAGATATGTACACTCTCAGCAATGGCTGTGCTGACTAGAACAGTCTGGAAGTAGAAAGCCACGTATTCGGAAGAGACCTTCAGTAAGAAGGGGAGGGAATAGCCTTATGTGGCTCTATACTTCTATGTGGAGCTACTATATATAAACAGGGAGCAAACTGCACACTCACTTGCACTGATGGTGTTACCTGGTTGGGGGACAGAGGTCGACTCCTAGACCCCAAACTTGTGGGGTGCCTCAGGGGTCGGTCCTCTCTCCCCTTTTGTTCAATATTTATGTAAAGCCGCTGGGGGAGATCATTCGTGGCTTTGGGGTGGACTTCCATCAGTACGCTGATGACACTCAGCTGTACATTTCCACCCCAGGCCACCCCAACGATGCCCTTAACGTGATGGCCCGTTGCCTGGAGGCCGTACGGGTC
>NW_015386520.1:1049875-1067483 GCF_001527695.2 Protobothrops mucrosquamatus
GCCTAGGGAGGATTTTAAATTGGGTTTACTTTTTTAGAAAATTTTAAATAGCACAACTCTAAAATATTTGGTTTTAATTGGTTTTATTTGGTGGGGATTTAAATATGTTTCTGTTTTTTAAATATGTTGTGAGCCGCCCTGAGTCCCGTTGGGAGAAGGGCGGGATATAAATCAAAAATAAAGTAAAGTAAAGTAAAGTAAATGTCTGCAAGCAAACAACCAAACTCAGAGAGCACCAAGGATTTCATGGCTCCATGTTTCATACAGCAAAAAAAGTATAGGCGGCTTATCTCTGGAAATTGTTTCAACGATTCAAACAGGGTTATGCGAAATCTTCTCCACAGTCTTTCAAAGAGCAGGTGTAAATTTAACCTCCCAAAGTTTTCAAACTAAATAATCATTGTGTGGAGAGTTCATTTGTTCTCATTCAGGTACAGCATTTTAAAGACTGCTTTGGTCATTCTGTGTTTTTATTTATTTTTGTATTTACAAAAGCATCCATTTCAAGAGTGGCACAGAAACATGTCCTCCTTCATAGAAATTTAACTGCTGCTGTAATTTTGGCCCTTTTTTGTGAGTTGGGAAGATTATATTGTATCCATTTACTGTAGTTAGTCATATTGTACATCATTTAGAGACTTCTGATGGGTGGCTAGAATAGACAACGTTTATACTGGACAAGAAATGGAGATTAATTCAATGCATGAGGGAAATATTATGGAAACAGGTTATCAGAACCAGTGGTGTTTCCTGCTGCTAAACAAAATTATTTGGGTATATGTGCATGTGAAAGAGCAAGAGAGACATATCAACCCAAACAAAGCTTAAATAGAGCATCGATTGTAGCTTGATTTCTTTCTTTGATTAGGGACGAAAGTCTTCCACATCATCAGTCACATTATAGAGCATGGCAAATATACACTGCAAGCAGAACTAGAAATTGCCCATAAATGTCACAGCATTAGTATATGTAACAGACCATTTGTCCGGTCTGAGTCCGCCTGCTCTGTAAAGGAATCTCAAGAGGATCCACTTAAGCAAGAAGTAAGAGGAGTATCGACTAGAAAGCAGGACTTCTCTACAATAGATAGCCCTTGCACGATGGAGCAATCTCTTCTAGTGTTGAAGAAGATACTAAAACTCTTCCTTTTTAGACAGGCTTTTAATGTTTAAGATCATATATTCTTTGATTTTGGCCTTTGCTGATTAGATAGGATTTTTATTATAGAAATGGTTAATATATATTATTATGTAAAAGTAAAAAGTCTCTCATTCTGCTGCATCAAATGGAGTTGGAAGTCAATGCCTTTATTTTTTTCCCCTCTTCCCATTTACCCTATACTTTTCCTCCCCATTATTTTCAATTTTCTTTGTATTTTTGTATTTTATATTCTGATAAACTAATTAAAATATTGAAAAAAATCATACATTTCATGGATGGGTTTTTAATTGAGATAATTGATGTGTCACTTTATGTGGCACACTGCCCAGAATCCTGGGGCCAAGCAACATAGAATATAATAAACTGATACAGGTAGCCCTCATTTAACAATGCTAATTGAAACCAGAAACTCCAGAGGTGATGAGGCCATAAATTGAAAAATCATGTTATCCTACTACTTAGCAATGGCAATTCCAGCAATCCCAGGTGCTCTTATTAAACAAGGACCACATAGGTTGTTAAGCAAGGGCATCACGTGACTGCAACTTGCACCTTCCTGCCAACTTCCCCACTGAGTTCGCTTGTAGGAAGCTGGCAGGGAACCAGCTTGCAAATTGCAATCGTGTGACTGTGGGGATGCTACAACAGCCATAAGTATGAGGTCTGGTTGTATCTACCACTTGTTTAGTGCTATTGTAAGTTTGGTTGCTGAATGAGGGTCCGTCCATATACACCTTATTCTTTTGCCTACTGGCAAGAAATTAAATGCTTAATCACTGGCATACTTAATCAAAATTAAGTCTCACCCAGTTCAATGGAGCTTATTTTCCAGTATGGCAGTATGGGATTAGTGCTTATGTTTTTAGGTGGAAAGAAGAGGTTTTTTTCTAAAAAAAAAAAAAAAAAATGACTTGCCAACAGCGGATGGTCCCGTGCCATTGGCTGTGTAAAAAATGAAATTAAAAAAAACATAGCAAAAACGCATTAAAACACTGAAGTGCCAAAATACTAAGAGACACATTTTGAACAAGAACCTCTCTGCTAAATCCCTGCTAGGGATCAAACCTGAGAAGAATCTTGTTCAGCACTAGATGGCAAATGACCTCACAGAGATATGCTAACCACTGATAATTAAAACACTTGCAAGAAATGAAAGGAGAAGTTGAAGACTTAAGTGAGGGCCACACAACAAAACATGAGAAATGTTTTTGTTACAGTTCCAACTAATTAGCTAACTACCACTTTGATTTTAATCTTTGTCTGCTTACTTAGGAGTTAATCCTATTCAACTCAGGCAGAAATTAGGAACTGCAGAACTGGACTGAACAGCACCAAGTCATTCTTTCAGCACTTGATAACTCCCAGGTCATCCAGGTCTGCACTGATTTCAGAAGGCTGTAAGGTAGACAGACATCCTATTTTTAAGGCAAACTGTTCCCCTGATTTTCGAACACAGGTTGCCCATAACAAGAGAAGTCCTTGGCAGTGGAGGGGAACAACAAAAGGAAGAGAGTGGTTCTCACTCATTTAAGAAAGATTAAGGATAGCTTTCTTGAGGACCTGCAGATTGCAAATGTTACCATTGATCAGGAAGCTGTGGCATGAGTGTCAGTGAATTAGTGAAATTCAAGCGAAGGTCTCTCACATAACTCAGGGAGAGAAATGGGGTGAAGAGAGAGGGAGGGTGGGAGAGAGAGAGAGAGAGAGAGAGAGAGAGAGAGAGAGAGAGAGAGAGAGAGAGCGAGCGTCTATTTTCTTATCATAAGTCAGGTGTGGGGCCATTCACACTTGTACAGAATTTGGAAACGAAAAGAGGATTCTTCTGTGACTAAGATACCCTGTAGCTCTTCTGCCTTACAAATAAATTATCGAACAAAGAGTGCTCCCACTGTGCTCCTGCCCAAGATGGAATGAGTGACAGCTGCTAATTCAGTGTAAATGGCTGGTGATAGCTCAGAACTCTCCCCTCCTCCCCTCAGAAGACCTTATCTTATCAAGGCCCGTAATTACAACTGCTATTTTGTTTCCTCAAATCAGCAATCAGTGCTTTCTGCCACCAGGACAGCTCCTGTCAGCCTGAGCCATGAGTGACAGATTAAAGAGCTGGTGCCCCGCTACTCTCCCCCACTTCTCTCTCTCTCTCTTAACACACACACACACACACACACACAGAGAGAGAGAGAGAGAGAGAGAGAGAGAGAGAGAGAGAGAGAGAGAGAGAGAGAGACCCAAAGAGCAAAAGAAGGGCACAGCTTGCTTCAGTTCTTCTTTGCTCCTTCGATTCCCAAATAAATGAGCCTCACATTTTCATTTTGATACCTTTATTTAAAAAGGAAAATAAAAAAAACTATTTTGGATTGACAGATTTTTTTTAAAAAAAGTTTCAGCTCCTACCCCCTCAGGTTTTACTTTACTTAATAAAACATTGGCTTGGATTCTTTTCAATTTTGGAGATAAAAATATGCCGCCCTATTTAGATATGCAGAATTTTTGGATATCAAAAGCGTTGAATATGCAAATTAGGTAAACATTAAGGAATCTTATTGCTGTTGACTGCGATACTTATTTCAGTTAGGATTGTTTCTAACAAGGGTAACACTGGATAGACAAAAAATATGAATCAATCTATCTATGACATGTGATAGAGAACCAGTTTAGTGTGGTGGTTAAGATATTAGGCTGCACTGTGAGTTCTGTGTCGGCCTTAGGCACAAAGCCAACTGGGTAACCTTGAGCCAGGCACCCTCTCTCAGTCCTAAGAAGGAGGTAATGGCATAATCACTTCTGAAAATATTCCCAAGAAAACCACAGGGACTTGCCCTGGCAGTCATCAGGAATCAACACTGACTTCAAGCCATATGTATGTGTGTTTCTGTATGTGTACATATGTACATATTCATATATATTTATACACACACACTATAAAATATGTAAATGTCCAAGGAAACACAAAGAGTTGCCTGTTCTTAACATACTTCAGGGAGGAAGGCAAAATAATGGGCTGTTATGGAGATATCAAAAACAGCTCATTAGTCCATTCACCCAACCCCAAGTTTTCTAAATGTAGCTCCCAACAGATCTGGTTATGCACAGGGATAAACTACCTGCACTCAGTCAAACATACTGTAAGAACTCCTAGTGCCAGTTAAGTGACTGTTTTGCTTAGCTAGTCTTCTAAGAAAAAAAGCTGGAGGAAAAAAAACGAGAGAAAATCAAGTCTAGTACAAAATTCACTGTCAAAACCTGCCAGCAAAGGACACTCCTCCATTGCACTTGTCTCATTGACCAACAGAGATGAGCTACAAATGGCATGCGGTCTTAGCAATACTCTCCTGGCACAAGAACGGATGGGATATCAGGCAGGTCCTGGTGAAGTTCCAGAATCTCCAAATATTTACTATTCAGTATGATTATCTACTGGCAGAATCACTAAAATCTGACTATATCACTGATGACACAAGCATGAGCTTATAAAAATTTAAAGAAGCAATTAATGGGAGACAGTCCTGGATAAATTCTGATCATACTGAAGGTCATGAACAGCCAAAAACAACTGAATGGTTAAACAATGACAAATTGCCCGAAAAGCAACTGGTTAATTGTTTTTTAAGAAAAGATCCGCAAATATATAAATGTGTCCTGATGGTGAAAAAGATCTTCAAGTGTTCATAAAATCCAGAACCCAAACCAAATGCATTATGAGAAATGAGAAGTGCTGGGAAACAAACCAGACTGGTTATATTGAACCAGTTATATGGAAAAACCAAGCAATACTATATATAAGACAAACCTATACAAAACTTTTGTAAATAGGACTAGAGTTTCTATTATTCCCAGGTATGGCATGATCTTGATTTCTGAGTAGGATGGAAACTAATTCCACAGACCTGGAAATCACTATGTTAAGAAAGGCCACTTTACCATTATGTGCATAACATACTCTTGCTGTAAGCTTAGTTGTTGTCCACCAGGTGGCATTCATGCTCCTCTAAAGACATTTTATGGACCTGAAGAAAAAGCAAACACCAAAACTCAAATAAGTTTAGCTCCCTTTCTAGGTTTTTTGCAATATAGTTCATAAAACATCTTCAGTTACCAGATTAGTTTTGCTTGCTTGTATTTATCCACATTCTCTTTATCTGTTTTAAAACTTTCCTCTTTAATCTATTCACACAACTTAGTTACAATGTTCTCTTGCCATGGTTTTCATCTCAAGAAAAGCTATTTCCTTTCGAATAAACCTTTGCTCTCAAGTTTTATCCTAGTTTGCATTCATTTATTTTAATTCCAATTATTTTCATGGTAACCACAATTAGCAGAATCATGCAAGGCCTACTTTAGTGACACAAGTTCTGTGCCTCTCGCATGACAAATACTAAAATATACTACAATCCCTGATATAAAATTGCATCAGAGTAGGGCATGTAATTAAAATATGAGGCAACTCAGAGTTCCTTGTCTGCTGATACTGATGGAGGGAAAACCAGAGAATGTGCATGGCATTGGGGGTGGGGTGGGGGGTGGACTAAGATGTTCCTGGAATCTGACACTGACTAATATTAAAATAAACCAATTTTCATATAAGCAATTTCCTATTTGACAAAAAAAATGAAAAGGACCCTTCCCTCCAGGATTAACAAATGAGCAAAGAACAAATTGGAAAAGAAGACTATCCTAATCCAGTAAAGGAGATTCCTTTCCCCAATTGCCTCCATATATAAAATCGGGTGCATATCCAGAGGTGAATTATCTGGTAAGGACATTTTGCAAAATATTCGCTATCTGGAATACATTTTGCAGAATAGAACAGCGTGCACATTGTTACATAATATCACAGAGTTGCTGGATGTCTAGGTTAGCCCATGAGAAAAATTCAAAATTCATCCACATTTTGGGTCAATGGGGTTGGTCATAACTACTCAGACATAGATTTGGGATGGGAATGGGCTATGTGCATCCTCCTTATTTTATGTCATGCTACCCAGAGTGGAGCCCATCTCTTCTAATATTTGGGGAACATAGTATTGCCAACCTCAGGTTTTACTGAGTTCATTTTAAATGCTTCTGTGGTTTCCATTTCAGTTAGTACAAGGATCAGCATGAGTGATACGCTGGCTAGGCTTCCCTGGAAGCACCAACACGTATAAACCTTTTCCTGATAGACAGTTTTCTTCACATACCCACTTTTTATGGATATTGTTTCTATTATATTGTATATTTATGAGTATTACACAACATAAATATTTTGTACATAATAGTATCCTTTTGCAACTCTAAATAAAAATCATGGACATTCATATTATAAAGGAAAAAAGTGCGAAATGAAAATTCAAGTTCTCTGCAACAGAAAATTAACAATTATGTGACAGATACATCAAGCTAATTTTAATAGATTAAAAAGAAAACCAATCAAAACTTTTTCATAGAATAATAGAATCATAGAGTTGGAAGGGACCATGGATTTCTTCTAGATCAATCCCCTGCCCAAAGCAGGAGTCCTCATGTCATCCCAGACAATCTTTTCTTGAAAACCTCCAGTGATGGAGCAGCCACAATCCTGGGAAGCAAGCTGTTCCACTGCTTAATAGTTCTTACTATCAGGAAATTCCTTCTTCATTCCAGATTGGCTTTTACTCCAACAAGCTTCTACTCGTTCCTTCTGGTCCTCAGGTGCTATGGAGAATAAACCAGTTCTTTCTTTCTTGTGGCATCTCCTCAAGTATTGGAAGACTGCTATCCTGTCTTCCTTCAGTCTTCTCTTTGTTAAGCCAAACATACCTAGTTTCCTTAGCCATTCTTGATAGGATTTAGCCTCCAGGCCCCTTATTGTCTTTGTTACTCTTCTCTGCACTCTTTCTAAGGTCTCAGCATCTTTTTTGTATTGTGATGACTGGAACTTGGCGCAGTATTTCCAATGTGGTCTCACCAGTGCAGTACAGAGCAGTACTATCATTTCCGTTGATCCTGATGCTATCCCTCTGTTGATGGAATCCAGGACTGTACTGGCTTTTTTGACAGCTGCAGGACACTTCTGAGTCATAATTAAGCGGTGGTCCACTAAGACATCTAGATCCTTCTTTTAGCACTTTTTTGAAGCACCTAACCTGCAATAACTGTATATGCACACTTACCTGAGGATAAGCCACATTATCTGAATTCCTTTGAAGAAACATGAATAAGATTGTTATTCTTGAAAGTAAACAATAACAATATTCAGAATATATTGTGCAAATATATGTGCAAGCTAAATATGTTATGTTAGTGGGGATATATAAAAACAAAAGATATACAAAATTAACAAGTTATCCATAAGTGTCCTCTCTATATAAAGTGATATTAACACCAGTTACCAAATATTAGTAAACCGCCTATCACATTTGCATGACTTGCATGACATTGTGTGATGTATCTTAAAGAATATAGCAGAATGCTTAATAAGAATTCTGTTGCTCTGAACTAACTGTAGAACTGTAGCATCACACTGTTATAAAGTATTTGTTACAAATTCCATGAAAATGGGAACAAGGAGTATCAGTGTTTGCTAAAATGGAAAGCATACAGCTATTATTTTCTAAAATGTATAAGTAAATAACTGTGGAGGTCTGGACAAGGAAAAACAAACCAACTCAAACACAACGAGATTGAGTGGTTTGAATTTTAGGGCCTCCTGAATCTAGTGATTTTCATCTTTAGTTCTGGACGAGCTTGCATCCCTCCAGAAAGAACCAGTGTGCAGTTTGGGGTGGCAGCTACTGGACTTACAGCTCCTATTCAAAGAGCAGGAGGCAGCAGTGGACAGGAGGGCTTTTGCGCAATTTTTGTGCTATGCATCAATTGTGCCTCTTCCTGGATCAGGAGGTATTGCACACAGTCACTTGTGTGCTGGTCACCTCCTGGTTTAATGCAAGGGGGCAACCCATGCAGAACATATGGAAGCTGGAATTGATACAGAATACAGGGAAAGCAATTGGTGCGCGCCTTAAAATATTTGTGTGATACTTTTGGTTCATGAATTTGACTGAATCCCCATGGTTCCCAGATGTAATTCAAAGTGTTAGTTGTCACTTATAAAGCCCTTTATTACATGGGACCAGAATATTTAAAGGAGCACTTATCTCCAATTGTTTCCACCCAACTCACTAGATCTGACAGGAGGAACATGCTCCAGGTCCTGACACTTTAAGAGTGTCATCTGACGGGAGCCAGGAAGTGAGACTTTTTTCTTGCTGCTCCTGCTTTTTGGAAAACAATTCCACTCAAGACTGATTGGCCTTGACCTTGCTGGCCTTCCATAAACCCCTTAAGATTTGGCTGTTTTCCCAGGCATGGGGGTTGGAGGTAATTGAGCTTGTATGATCTTGTTCTGATGGCTTTACCTTCAGCTGCCTTTTTTTTCCTGTTGGTGAACTACATGGGTTACTAGTAAGATTATGGTTGCAATTCAAAGTGCTGGTTATTACTTTTAAAGCCTTACATTGCATAGCCCTAGTTACCTGAGGGACCACCTATCATCCATAGCTTCTGTCTGTCCTCTATGATGCAACAGAATTGGCTTGCTTCAGATCTTTTCAATTAAGCAGTAACATGTAGCAGGACCCAGGAAATAGGTCTTCTCTATTTTTGCCCTCTGGAACAGGATCCCCTAGAGCAGGGGTGTCAAACTGCCAGCCCGTGGGCCGGATGCATCATGCTGAAACTGCGCCCATCCCATTGCCGGCAATGGCAAAAAAAGTTGTGATACGTCCCAACATGACATGACGTTGCGAGTTTGACACCCCTGCCCTAGAGTTTCTTATGGTCCCCATCCTATCTATCTTTAAAGAAGCCTTAAAAACCTGGTTCTTCTTCCAGGCTTTGAGCTAGCACATAATCAGGCCAATTTTAATTGAGGGATAGGGCGAGATATATAAATGTAATTATTTTCTCTGTCTGAGTGACTTATTCTTTCATTCATATATATGAAATTGTTTTCTGTCTCATCTTAATTGTGAACCTGTCCAAGTTTATTCTGGAATCAGATGCCCTAGAAATTGAGGGAGGGAAGGAAGGAAGGAAGGAAGGAAGGAAGAAAGGAAGGAAGGAAGGAAGGAAGGAAGGGAGGGAGGGAGGAATTGTGATTGATGTTATTGTAAACTAGATTTAGTTGAATTTTCTCTTCTATTATATCCTGACTTTAATTTTTTTTGTTTCTCATTTCTTACCCTTTTCCTGTTACATAACCCCAAAGGAAGTTGCATGGTGTGTGTGTGTGTGTATGTTTGTGTGTGTGTGAAAAAGAAAGAGGATCTGCTACCTTGTGTAAAAACTACCTTGGCTGGCTTTTTAAATTTACATTTGGATGACTGAGAAGCATCATTTAGGCAGCAAGAAACCTTGGGCTGGCCTAATTCCCAAAGATAATCTGAGGACATCCAACTCAACCAAAGACTAAGCATCTCAAATGACAGTTGGTTATCTTGGCCATTACTATGTCCCCCCCCCCCATCTGCCTCTTCCTTAATAAGCCAAAATGTGGGACAACTGGAAATCGAGGTAGATATATACCTTAGGCAAGGAAGTACCTGGACAACTGATGGGATTGGGTCAACCAAAACAATCTCAGAGTTCACAGCACAGGCAATGATCTCTCCCACCACCTCTACAAAAGGAGAGCCATATTAATGGAACACTTTAGTGACAACAGCACAACTTTGCTATGGCTGGGTGACTCCCAGTTGCCCCAGGCAAGCCTGTAAGACCAATTAACATTGCCTCTCTCCCAGGCTCAGAGTGTTCCCTCCCCAGCCTTCTAGGGCATGCTCCATGGGAATGACTTTGTTGTTTGTACCCACAGCACAAACATGGCCCCAGGGCAGCAACAGCCATTCATGGGAGCAAGTCTTCATTTACCTGCTTTGATTACCAGAAGGAAAACACACAATAGCCGGCATTTTCAGAGCAGGGCATCACCCGTGAAAATGTCAGTACTGCTGTACTGGCTTTCTTCATTCTGCTTGTTATGTTGGGTCCCAGAACAAGGGATTAACTCCAGAGTGAGCCAATAACTTGCCAGGGTCAGAATGGAGGATCACAAGACCATTTCCTAATATCTATTCCCAAAATAATGCAAGCAATGATTGCTTCCCTGCATATTTATCTGGAATGAACCATGCAGGAGGTGCATAGAGGTACAATGTCACGTTTCTTCATTCATTTGTTACAGGCCTGACTTTTGCATGCAGTCCACAGCAATGTAATTCAGCAAGGAGGCACCTTCCGATAAGTGATTTCATCAGTACTCTTTGTATTTGTGGATGGGAACCTACTGCATGTTTACAGACACAATTTTTTAAAATGCTCCCTAAGAATAAGACTGGTTTAACAGTGTAACTTATTACTTTAGAGGTGGTGGGATGCTTTCACTGGATATGTTGAAACTGAGGATGGACTGCCATCTGTCCAAGGAGCCTTAAGTTGGATTTCCCATTGACTAGTGCAGGGGTAGGCAACCTTGGCTCTTTTATGACTTGTGGACTTCAACTCCCAGAATTCCTGAGCCAGCCATGCTCAGGGTTCGCTATCCCTGGACTAGAGGTTGAAATGGATGATCTAAAGCAGGGGTCCTCAACCTCCAGGCGCAGCCCACTACCGGGCCCGCAGAAGCAGCAGGCGAGCACACACACGTGTGCATCTCCACTTGCGCACACAGTGGCCAGGCGAGTGCACAGGTGCAGCTCCATTTGTGGAGCATCACACGCTCATCTACTACTCGTATGGAACCGTCCCCTCTCCTCCTCCCCCCTCTGCTGGTCCACAAAGCCAGAAAGTTTGGAGACTGCTGATCTAAAGGACCTTTCCCCAATTTTCGATACCATTAAATATTCTGCTTCTTTGGGGGGATAAAGTATTTAGGCATCTCTGCATATATAGGAGTTATTCTTGTTCCACTGAGTGGCATCCAGCTGTATGATGTCTGCATTTATGCAGATTCTCCCTCTGAGCTATAAGGCAAATGCATACCAGCATATAAGTATTAAAAAACAAACAGGAAAATGAGTTTTTTTTTTGTTATGTTCATAAAATTATGGACAGAAACAATTGCTAAATAGTCAAGGATCTCCAAGACTGGCCAGGAATCAGGGTTATTATATTATGATATAAGTCAGTTATACAGAAAGGAGAAAATACCGTAATAGAATTTTTAGATTCCATTCCTACCTCTAACATCCCTTCCACCTCTAACTTGCAGCCTATAATAATAAGTTTTTAAAAAGTGCATATGGAGACAATTTAGCAAAAATAAGAAGTCTGGAATTGTTTAGGAAGCACTTTGATTTATAATTATTTTGAGTCAATCTAATTCCCATTCCACAGAATGAGCTGCTACATGTATAGGAATCGAAGCTGTTACCTAGAAAAAGAGTCACCTTCAGAGTGACAATGTCTGCTATGTTCAAGTCATCAAATGTAGAAGTGGGCAGGACAGAAAGGTTCAGGCAAATGTCACTGTGAGGAAAACTGTAACTTGAGATGTGTGTGTGTATTTTAAAAAGAAGCCTAAACAAACTTTATCAAAGAACCTTTTAGAGGTCCTGCCACAGTTGTGGGTGATTTACTGAACACATGAATTAGCAAAACTCTGGAGCTTCTATCTAGACATTCTAGCCTGCAGGCGATGCTGCTTCTCATTGTCCATTTCAAATCACTGAGGTGTACATCTGTTTCCTTATGTTAAAGCCTGGAAATTGCTGGATTGGGAGAATGGGCAAAAATATATATCAACATCTCCAAATTAAGAAAAGTGGCAAAAATAAATTTGGTTCTGTTTTTATAGGAGCTTATAAGAATTCAAAAATATCTTCATAACTAAGATGAAAAAAAAAAGAGATTTAAAAGAAAAGTGAAAATGTGAGAGAAAATACAACCATTTCTATTGGAAATGTAAGTCTATTTTAGCTAAGGCTGGCTGGCTGGCTAATCCTCTGTTTTCTCTGTTTTTAACCGAGAGGAAAATGAAATGTACAACAAAGTCATAGTATCCATGCTATTTTTCTTATGAGAAACTTTTTGCAGATGCTCTGGTTCTGGTGGTCCATCTGTCTTGATTAAGACTTATGTTTTTATCTGTCCATCTGTCTTGATTAAGACTTATGTTTTTATCTCTGAAGGAAATCTGAATCTTCACCTTTTAGTTCCATGTTATAACTTGGCCCCCTATCTTTTATACAAGCAGGAATTCTACAAGGAGAGCTGAAAGGTGCTTTTTAAGACTTTACACCATTCAAATTATTGCTAAATTGGGCATTCTGGGTAGAATTATGTCAAGCAAAGTACTTTTTTAAGCATCTAAGACAGAACTAAAGCAAAGACACAGGGTGTGTGTGTGTGAGCTTTTAAGTCACTCTTGATTACTGCTGATTACCTGGATTGGTGTCTGCAGTTTTCTTGGCAAAGTTTTCCAGCTGTGGTTTGCCATTGCCTTCTTTCTAAGGCTGAGAGAGAATGACTGGCCCAAAGTCACCCAGCCTGATGGCTTGACCAGTACATCAAAGTGATTCTTAACGACACTTGGGAAACTAAAACCTTACATAAAGATTAGGTGATAGTATATAAGTTCAGCTGAATTCTGAGGCCATTTAAAAATGTTTTTCTTCTTCTTGTTGTGCCATATCCGTTATCGGAAAATAATAACCTGTTAACTGGAATTTCTTTTTAAATTCATTTTTCTCCTTTAGTGTTTTAAGGGTGCACTATTTTCCAGCAGACATTGGTTTCTCTGAACCTTATTATTGTTTAATTCTCCATCCACTTCTCTCCTTACTGTGGTACCAAACTTTCCACTTCATCACACATAGGAAGCATGTTAAGCTCAGTCAACAGTTAACAGAGAGTCTCTTCTGATATTCCCCAAAAGACATTTCCTGCTTATAGATACATAAAGGATCCACCAAACTTTAGAGTTTTGCTTAAGTTCACAAATTGAGAACCAAAGCGGGCCATGCTAGTTCAATGCTCAATTTTATAGTCATTATATTTACTGGAGGCAATTCATTTGTAAAAGCCCTCTAGAATTATATTCAATTTCACTCTTGTACAATGGCAAAAATGGACGCATGGCTGGCTGAGGAATTCTGGGAGTTGAAGTCCACAAGTCTTAAAGTTGGCAAGTTTGGAGACCCCTGCTCTATAGAAAGAAGTACAATGTTGCAATCCCCTTCTAAGTTGCTGATGATTTTTGATATACTGGAGAAGATGTATAAATATGATTTTATTCTGGACCCACACACCCTTTCAAATTCTTTCATTCATATCTGCATGTAACCTTGACCTTAAAAATGTGGTGTCTTATGCTCCAGATCAGGGGTCCCCAACCCCCGGTCCATGGACCGGGCCCGGGCCGCAGCATGCACAAACAAGCAAAGCCCCATCCGCGAGATGCAGGCAGCACACAAAACCACGCACCCTCCAGTCCACAGAAAAACCTCTTTCCACGGAACCGGTCCCTGGTGCCCAAAAGGTTGGGGACCTCTGCTTCAAGATAATATGATATAAATGATGTTTCTACATGCTAATGAGTCACAATTTTTTCAAATAATCTCCATTTGTTATTGCAGACTCCAAGGCTAGTTCACATGTGCATATTTATCTCTTCAGGTAGTGAAGTGCATATGTGAATAAAATATTATAGATATGACACAAACAGAACTTCTACTTAACTGGGGTAATCTCAAATGCAGGATTTTTTTACTGGAGTCTGTTCATACAAATGGCTAATCATGACAATGTACAGGGCATACTGTATTAAAGGCAGAAATAGATCGATTCCATGACTATATTTCTCTCTTAAACCAAATGTCACCACCTGCTGAGAGGGGAATCACAACTCTCCTTAATGTGGGATGAGGCGGGGAACGGAGGCATTTTCACAGATGGCTAGGCTATTGGGTTTGGCCTCTGTCAAAACTCCCTCTAACTGGATGGAAGTATTTTGGACAGTTGAATTCAATCGGAGATTAATGATCAGTTCTTGCGCAGCACAAATATTTTGCACATTGCATTCAAAGGGGACGGCTTATATATGAATGTATTTATTTATTCTGTCAACTTGAGATAGCTGCCCATCTCATGACAACTGTGGCGTGTACCTTAAATTACAAAAGCAATGTATATCAGAACAAACATAGCAGATTAACAACAAAGGATGCTAATTAATATGCTACTGTGCCTCCTAGAGATTCATTCCATATTCTAGGCCAATGGTTAATGGAAAACAAGTTCTTCAGAGCCTTATGAAAGACAAATAGGTTGGAGCCATCTGAATCTTGGAGATAAAGTGTTGGACAGGACAGGCAACACAACAGAGAAGGCATCTTTCCTGCACCCTTCTGGAGAGAGGTTTAACAAAAGAGCAGCTAAACCTATGTCTGAAAGAAATATGAAGATCATCTGATCTTTATTAACTCACCCATGCAAAATGTTTGGGCCACACCAGAGCTAATTATTGGACTCCTTTTGGATGTGGATTTAATGTTATTCCAGAAGAGTATTGTGCTGTCCCTCTCACACGTAACTGTGGTTTAGTGGGTTATTAATATTCCCCAGCAACTCCTTTCACCAAAAACCCAGAACTGTCCCAATTAAGTTCAGCCACAAGTAGACCAATGCTAATCCACAGAGCAATGGCCAATGAGTCCACAAGGCACTTGAAAGTTTCTCAATCAAAATAAACCTACTGGGCAAAATTAAATGCACAAAACGGTTCATGAGATAAGAAAAGTCCAGAGTTCACAAGGCACAATCCAAGTCAAGGCACAGTGTCAATCCAAAGCAAGGAAAGAATCACAACGACCAGAAAACAGCCAGCTAGGAAATGAACATGTTGCTCCCAGCATCGCCTCCATCTGTCTGCTGTGTTAAATAGCCAGCTTCTGACGAGGCTTTCTCTTCGCAAATCACTGGCTGACCTTCTCTGCTCCTGCCTTTTCTCTGCCCTATATGTTCTTGGATCAGGTACAGAAGGAGGTTCCTCTTCCTTATCACTGACCAGCTGCAGCTGTGTGCTTTCCCCACCTGAAGCCTCAGGGCTGTTCTGCTGCAGCTGTGCTTCAGCCAAATCCCCCTCAGATGGTTGCTTGGAGGCACTGACCAACTCCCCCCCAGACATGCTTGGAACTGGTTCATCCTCCTCTGAGCTGATATCTGGAGAGGTATCTTGGGAAGCATCCAGGGGAGTCATCAGAAGTATCTATATTCAGAAATAGCCTGAACAACAGCTGTTGGGAATGATAGTGAAAGCCAGCACCCTGAAAATTCTTACACACTTCCTAACAAACTTTGGTTCAATAATTAGAGGGAAATTACATATTAATTTCATTTATTCTGATGGATAATTTTGAATTTACTTGACCAGTGAGTACCCATTTACGCATAATCTCTAAAGGATGGTATAAGATCCCATGTTTGCTTTGGAAGTCAGCTGTATTGAAAAATTTGTCTCATCTCCTCTGTGTTAATTGCTGATACATTTTGCTGAATGGAAAAATTCTTATTCCTAATTTAAAAGTGAGCTTTGTTCGTGTTCTACCGATCCCTGAATAGTTAGGCTCTTCTCTTAAAATATTTTATTTTAAAATCTTCATAGAATTCGTCTTTCTTTTTTCAAGATAGTAACTTCAGTTTCTTTTAAACTTACATTCATTTTCTGTGATAAATCCATGTATTTTTTTTAAAAAAAATGGGGTTGTAATCCCAGCAATATTTTCTTTATAAATCAGGGGGTAAAAATTTCTTTCACAGGTCTGCTTAAATCCTGGGATTACATTATCTTTTTGTGCTGTGACATTTATGCTAGGAGCACTTCTAGAGCTCCATATTTATGTGGAGGAAAAATAGGCTTTCTGTTTGTTTTCTTAGTCCTAGTAAATGGAATAGAAATAAATACCCACATGTCCTTCTTTGGGAAAAATAAACTAACAGCTCCTTTTTTTGGAAAGGTTTGCAATAAGAAATCTGTGACATAAGATCTCCTTTTCCTAGACAATCCTCTTTGTTTGCACAAGGTATTTAAGTCTATCCTGATAGCATCATCTCTAGAGAAGAACTCATTGCCCCAGCCTGACCCTCTAATCCTATTCTTCCCCTTAAACAAGGCCTATATAAGTAATCTTTCTCTTTCTCTCATATATGCTCTCCCTCTCTCTCTTGATGACAATCTCAGTGTGGATGTTTGAATCTGCAAAGGTTAAATATTAACTTTAGGTACTTAGTAAATAAGAGTTGGTTGCTGATAAAGTGTTCACATAGACATCACAGATACACCAGGAAATTTGCAACATTGGGATCCAGCTTCACTAAACGAAAAGCTTTGATACATTAATTTCTCTGCTCCAAGGATTCATCGAATACAAAATGATGACTGCTCTAAAGAATGTGGTTAAACTGATCAAAGCCCTGAGTAGCATTTGAAAACAGGTGGGATCTTGTATAGTATAATTTCCATTTTGCATTCCCTTCCTTCTCAAACACCCGAGCAACTTTTTGTCACCACAGTAACATTTTTAGCCCCTTGGAAACTGGCAACGAGCCCACAGCAATGATGACTAAGTTTGATGGGGATGAGACAGGAAATCTGCCTTCCAAAAAGTAATGGAAAAATAAGAAATGAAGATTGATATACACCTAAAATTGAAGTAAAAATTACAAAAATTATATGTAACAATCATATATTAACTTTACATTATTTAATAATAATAAATGACAGCCAGTTTGGTGTAGTGGTTAAGGTGCTGGCCTAGAATCCAGAGTTCTAGGCCTGTCTTAGGCATGAAGGCCGCCTAGGTGATTTTGGGCCAGTCACTCTCTCTCAGACCAACCCACCTCGGAACATTGTTGTTGTGGGAAAATCGGAGAATTAACTATATTCTCCGTCTTGGATTACTTACAAAGTGGGATAAAAATCTAATTAATATAATAATTTCCCATTCTGTCATATAAAAACATAATCAGAAAAATCTCAACTGGGGGTCTCACTATTCAAGAACCATATATGGTCCTGGGGCCTCAGGAGTTTACCTTAGGCTTATCCAAATGATTGTATCTCTAGCAAAATATTGATACAAATAAAGTTCTTTAGAGGAAAACCATGGAAGTTTTCCAACTTTAGGACACAGTATATACTAAGAGGATGGACAGAAAAATGATAGCAAGACCTATATTTACCTGGCTTTACATATAGTATTTCCAGGGAAGAGAATGGACTAAAGCTTGGACAGGGTGGAATTGGAGGAACAACGGCTTAAACGGGATAGGAAAGATTTATGTGAGAAGGTAGAAGCAACTGGTTCTGCAACGAGATGTGATTCAATGAATTCCTTCTGCCTGTAAATAAATAACCTCAGTATTGTAATAACAATTTGTTCAATTTACAATTTCACCTGTTTAAAAATTACTCAAGATATCATGCAATGG
>NW_015386520.1:1068697-1071634 GCF_001527695.2 Protobothrops mucrosquamatus
CAGGGTGGAATTGGAGGAACAACGGCTTAAACGGGATAGGAAAGATTTATGTGAGAAGGTAGAAGCAACTGGTTCTGCAACGAGATGTGATTCAATGAATTCCTTCTGCCTGTAAATAAATAACCTCAGTATTGTAATAACAATTTGTTCAATTTACAATTTCACCTGTTTAAAAATTACTCAAGATATCATGCAATGGATTCATAATATCACAGAAAAAAGAGGAAGGAAATACAAAAGGGCAGATTGGTAAAATCTCTAAAAGAAATCTCTGACAACTATTCAACTTCCGTAGGATCACCTACGTTATTACTTTTCTTTTAATGCAGTTATAATATTCTCTTGACCACTGATTTTGCACTATCATTATCATGCCACCACCAACATCTAGGAATCACATAGATTTTACTATAGTGGGTCTATTCAAGTCTTCCAAAAATACACCCATTTCCACTACAATTGTGTCACCTCCCTTGCTGCTAGCCATTCTCTTTCCCTTTCCTTCCACCTTTTCTAACATTAGAATCTTCCTCAGAGGATAAATTGATCATTTGTAACTCAAGGGGGCTGATTTGTTTCATGATCCATTTTTTCTTGGCTGTCCATGACATTTGCAGTTTTCAACACTTGTATCAAGAAAACAGTGTAAGAGACTGTAACTTTTTAAACAGTCTGTTTTAAAGGATCTCATTATTGTTCAAAAGTTTATAGGAAATGGTGTGTCACTGGTCTGGTCTTCATAAGGTTATTGTCTAATTTTATGTGGGAATCTGTTGACAGAAGATACACTGACAAACCCACGTATTCAGACTGTCAGGTCATCACATAGTGCTTTGGAATTGAAGCAGTGTAAGCAGCTTTTAAACAGTTTCAAACGTGCTGGCAAATAGGCAATAGTGATGGATGTTCAAAGCAATGCAACCTGCTTACACATTTTGGCTGAAATAAGCAATACAGATTTCTTAGTCTCTTAAAATGATGTGCAAGTAGCTTTATTGCACCATAATATTTTTTCTCACACATCCTGAACTCCATCCAAGACTTTTGAAGAATGGGTAAAACTAAATCCTTTGAAGTCCCTAGAAAGAAACAAATTTTAAGGATGTCCCTGCTGATAAGGCTGCCATCCTGTGGCTACATGAAGAATCTGCTCTTTCATGAAGAGTTGTTGAGAACTGAGGACTAATTTTTTGGTTGCAGAAAAAATTCCCATGTTTTCAGGAAATGTGTTGATTATGCTACCCCATTCCACAAATCATTTAAATCATAAACCACTTGGAGACCTTCTTATCCTATTTTCCAGCAAAAAGGCCCTTTATCCAATGAAGGAAAGTATATGCAGAACAGGCAAGATGCCTTAAGAACTAGACATGGGAAATAGACCTGGAGTTGCATCTGTCAACATATTTGGAGCCATATTCCCAGCCTAGTATGAGGAATTCTAAGTTCTTGGTCTGCTTATCTAGAGAAAACCAAACTGGGGAGGCTGATTTGGAGATTGCCATGAAAACTGATGTACAAAAACTCCTTTTTTTAGAAAGACTGCCAACATCAAGTTATCATCTATGAATCTGTCCGACCTCATCTTCGCCCAAAGCTTTTTGTCCCAGAAATGTTATTTCATTAGATTTGAATTTAATTGAATACTTTATTTGCCCAAGTGTGATTAGACACACAACCTCCTTTTTTCTGACAAAAAAACTTGTCAGGCATTCAAGAATTTCTAGAAATAGAACATACCACAAAACATGCCTGATCATCTAGACCAGGGGTAGGCAACCTTGGCTCTTTTATGACACGTGGACTTCAACTCCCAGAATGCCTGAGCCAGCATTCTGGGAGTTGAAGTCCACGAGTCATAAAAGAGCCAAGGTTGCCTACCCCTAGTCTAGATGACCAAAGAAACTGCTCATCTCTGTACACTATTGTCTTTAAGGATCCAACCCAAGTCTCTAGTTAATGGGAGTCAAAAGTGGATTATTTCCCAAGTTTATACTTCTTTTGCAATCTTTCTTTGGCAAATATTCAATAAATACTTGAATACTGGGTTCAATCTCGCACTATTTGGATGCACTGAATTACAAGCCCTCGTTTCCCTTCAACCAACACCTGTGCAAATTGATAGTTCAACAGAAGTGCCAAGCTGGGGGCAGTCAAAGTAAAGGAACTCTAGCTAAGAACCAATGAAATGTGTTTTTTGGGATCTGGAATCTGATTTAATCATTAGACAGGGATTAAATAGATTTGTTGCTCAAAAAATATTTCTTTTGGTGGTGCTTATGTATATATTTGTACCTAAATGCCCCATCCATATACATACCCAAAAGGAGATAGGAGAATTCTACATGAAGCAATTTGTTATCTTCACCAAAAACAGGAGAAGCAACAAATTTCAGTAACAGGGTATAATTTAATTTTAGAGACCATGTTAAGAATTCATATTTTTCTTCCTTCTTGCTTTAATAAAAGTAATCCCCTTTGAACAGTACAAACCCACCCATGCTGGTCCAATCCGTAAGGCCACCTGACAATGATTGCTCCACTTTTCTGTACCAGCAGTAGATCCAGACCTTCTGGAAGCTGCAATCCCTGCCCTGTTAGGTAGATTCATGGTCATTCTAAACTGTATCCTCTGTAGTGTCTCTGCTTCTGTTCCAGCCAGGTATCAGAGAGTCTCTGATGGAAAATGCTGCTTGAGTGGGTATGAGAGTCTGTATGTGGAGACAACTTTCAACAGAAAACCAGGAAGATGATACAGGATAGCGAAGGAGTTGCTGGACCTTCAGCAAGCCAAAAGGCAGGCAAACAGAGGAGGCTTGAAGTGGTCTGTAGAAAAGAAGAAGCTGCATTGTAACCAAGAAATTAATGAGGAAAGATAATGTTGAAGGGTGCTATTGAGTGACTCACCCAGCAGAGACACAAAATACTGGTTGGGTT
>NW_015386520.1:1072094-1075369 GCF_001527695.2 Protobothrops mucrosquamatus
AAACCAGGAAGATGATACAGGATAGCGAAGGAGTTGCTGGACCTTCAGCAAGCCAAAAGGCAGGCAAACAGAGGAGGCTTGAAGTGGTCTGTAGAAAAGAAGAAGCTGCATTGTAACCAAGAAATTAATGAGGAAAGATAATGTTGAAGGGTGCTATTGAGTGACTCACCCAGCAGAGACACAAAATACTGGTTGGGTTTTTAAAAAAAAACGGATTGGGGAAGAGTCTGTGGGATAGCACAACTTGAAAGTGAAAGGAAGGGAGCCAGAGTGAATGCAGCAACACCTAACAATAAGCCACCCTGTGGCAGAGCCTGTGTAAGAGCTGGATTCAACAGACAACTGTTTGCATTCCTCAAACACAGCTGGAAGAGAAAAGCAGCATCGGAGAATTAGCACACAAAGTTAAAGCAAAGCACTAACGCACTATGTAAATAAACTAACAGGTTTAATAGGAATAAACCTGGGATTAGGAAGCTGGATAAAATAGCGTACGAGTAGCAAATAATTCGGATTTAAAGTTTTACTTTTGTTAATTGTTGAGCAGCAAATAAATCCTTGCAAGGCTGAAACAATTGTACTTGTGTCAGCACAATCCAAATCAACAGTGACGATAACTGTAGCCTCTTTTAGAAAATGCTAAAAATTCTCATTAAACCCTTTACATATTTAAGGAAGGGAATGAAAAAAAATTATAGAAAAATGAAGTAATAGTACTTCATTTTGTATTTTTCAACACTCAACATCTTCCAAGAAAATAAAAAGCATAAGAGAACATGTATAACAAATGTGTTTATTAAAAAAAGGACACCAGTAACAAGGGCAAAACATACAGGCAGCATTCTCAGCTATCTATCAAAGGTAAAAACCTGTCTCTCCAGCTTGTACTGAATTATAAAGTGTAATAAACTCCACCTGGTCAATACCGAATAATGTTTTAAAATCTATGAAGATAAATAAAAAATAAATCTTTATTTTTTTCTCAGAAAGTGAATCTAGGAAGTTATCTTCAGTAACTACTGAATTGATCAACTATTGCAGGGAATGCGGTTCATACCAAAACAAAATTAGGAGCCACCCAAAGTTAGCAAAATGGAGTCAGTAACATTTCCTGAGAAGTAGATAATGTTCACTAAAAAGATGTAACCTGAACAGATTTGGAAAACGGACCCTGCTTTTTACTTGAAAAAAAATAAATATCAGGAGCAAAGGGCTAACAATTGGATACTTTTCTTAGTATAAAGAAATTCTTATTAAAAAGCCTCACAGTATTGATTTTTTTTTTCAGGAGTGAGTTACACCCTTGCAGTTCTCCAACAACTCCTCAGATTTTTTCCCCCACAGAATAAGAAACACCTGTTGGTTCTAACAGCCACCAGATTCAGCGAGCTATTTAATTCAGCTCCAGTTGCATCTCAATAAAATAAGAACCTCAGTCACGACAGCAAACACAACTAGGATCTGGACACCTATTTTTTAGCCCCACAGCTAACCACACCTAGATGGTTCTACCGCTCCTCACACCTTGGAGAGGAGCAGAGATCCCAGACCAACTTCATTAAACTGCTGCCAGGATCAGCACATGTGTCTGTTAACACTACCAGGACAAGGAAAGCTGCACACTGGATGGTCCCTACCAGTGTTGCAGATGGCTACTTTCCTTGTCCATCTGTAACAGCGAGTTCTGTTCTACACTATACCACGCTATTTAGAATATAAAATCAGAGATGGGTTAAAGAGCTAAACGAGACATTGCTGTGGAACATTTCCTGTTCAGAGCCTTTAAATGAAAAGGCTGATTTTTCAGGAAGTCAGTACCAATGCTGTGAATGGAGAACTGCCCATGGTAACCTACAATAACATTACAAGCTTAATGAATGAAAACAAGAAGAACTGTACTAATATTCCACTCAGGATGAGCATTCTCAGGCAATTGAACAGGTACCTACAGAGAAGCTCAGCTATGATTTTTGTTTTTTCTTGGCTGGCTTGATTGGAGAAAGCTCTTCCTCCTGGTCAACAGATTCCTCTTCCTCATCACTGAAGTCATCATCTGAGAGATCTTTTCTGTGAACTGAGAAACAATTTGGCTTGATTATACCATCTAGAGCAGTGGTTCTCAACCTTTTTAATGCGACCCCCAATCGGTCGTAAGTCGAGGACTAAACCGGTCGTAAGTCGAGGACTAAACCGGTCGTACGTTGAGGACTACCCAACCAGTCATAAGTCGAGGACTTTCCCTGCCCGGGAGCGCCGCGCATGCTTGGTTCCGCCCCCCTGCGCCGGCCGAGGCGTAGCTGGCAAGCGGCAGAGACGGAGCAGGCCGACCACCAGCTGGCCCAGCCCAAGGGAGGTAAGGCACCCGCCAGAAAAGGAAAAAAAAAAATGGCGGACAGCCTTGTTGGCGACCCCCGTGAAATGGTCAATCGACCCCAAATGGGGTCGCGACCCATAGGTTGAAAACCGCTGATCTAGAGCAGGGGTTCCCAACCGGGATGCTCGACGATATTCCAGGGGCTGCAAAAACTTGGATTTTCAAAATCATAGTGTATATGCATAATTCGTTGCCGTTATTTCGAAATTTTGTAAGGGGTGCAAGAATATATCAGAAGCGTTCTAGGGGTGCAGGGTATAGAGAAGGTTGGGAGCCGCTACTCTAGAGAATTCCTCAAGCCTCTATCCTTCCTATTACCCGTTAATTTCCAGAGCATCTCATATTTAGTAATTCACACAATATCCTAAATGGTTTGCATTGCTCCAAACTAGAAGGTAGGCAAAAATGCCAGTTCTGTTAGACAGCAGGTCTCTTTTCCATGTAAATGAAACAATCAGCTTATACTCCACACCAGGAAAAGCTCCAGAATTCGCAATATTGACCATGCTAGCTGGAGTAGCCAAGACACTTAACCTGGAATTGTGGCCTCTACTCCAGCAAGAACTACTACTTTTCTATGTCCCTTAACTATTATGGCCTGCTCGTTGTACCCAATAGTTTCTTCCATCCCATTCCCAGATTCTTACAGATTTGATGTTGTCCTGCAAGATGAACAGGGCCAGATCCTGAGCGCAGACGGAAGGTCACGGGAGGCTGGAACTCAAAATTATTTAAACACAACTGTGGAAAAATAAGGAGATAGAGTAATCATGAAACAAGATGAGTTTCTCCAGGTCTTATATAGTTCAACAAGTTTTGAGCTTTGTTACATCTGTGGCTATTTTTTTGGGGTGGGGGGTGGGGGGGAGGGTGTGAGCCATGACATTTTCATATAATTAAA